>NC_133363.1:15941525-15974591 GCF_049309525.1 Garra rufa | reverse complement strand
GTGGACTTTCGTACTGGTGCTGGGATGTGAGGGAGGCGGAGCGAAAGTCCACAACACCAAACCCCTGACGCTGATTGGTTGGAACACTGTTTGTTTATGTGTGGAAAGGTTGGTAGTGCCGATTGTTTTTTTGGCATATCTTGGACCCTAGGCTGACCAGAGAGACGCATTTTTTTCACAGACAATTTATGGGGCAGGCAGCGAGCGGATCGTGAAGAAAGGTCAGCTGAAATTGACACTTTATGTTTTAGGCTAGAAATCGCTGATACAACCTTTAAGCATCTCATCAAACGTTGCGGACGCAAATGGCACCCGTTTGGTAGAATGACTCAAATGTGTAAAAGTGTCAGAGCAGTCTTGTAACTGTCTATGAATAGTGTGAGGTAGTTGGCAGACCAATGCTGCACAAAGTGACTGGTGCAGGTCAGTGTGTGTGTGTGTGTGTGTGTGTGTGTGTGTGTGTGTGTGTGTGTGTGTGTGTGTCAGAGTTCAGAAAGTTTGTGGGGCAGAAGAGGGGAGTGAGGGGAGTGGGGACAGAGTAGGGAGAGAGTTGAGCTTCCTGACAGCCTGATGGGTGAAGCTGTCCTTCAGTCTGCTGGTCCTGGCCTGGAGACTCCGCAGTCTCCTCCCTGATGGCAGCAGGCTGAAGAAGCTTTGCATTGGGTGGGTGGGATCGGCTGCTATGCAGAGGGCTTTTTTGGTGAGACGTGTGCTGTAGATGTCTTGGAGGGAGGGGAGAGGGACACCAATGATCCTCTCAGCTGCTCTGACTATGCATTGGAGAGTTTTTTGGCAGGACGCCTTGCAGGCTCCAAACCACACAGTGATGCAGCTAGACAGGATGCTCTCGATGGTTCCTCGGAAGAATGTGTACATGATGGGGGCTGGTGCTCTTGCTCTTCTTAGTTTGCAGAGGAAGTAGAGACGCTGCTGTGCTTTCTTGGCCAATGCCAAGGTTTTAGGTTATATTTTTAAAACAGTTTACTTAGGGACATATGGTTTAAATTTGGTGAATGTTACTTGATGGATGTCTAGTAATTTTATTTTAGAATATATATAGTCACATGTTGCACATGCCCTGATGTTCAAAGTTCATCATCACTATGTAAAACCTTGTAAGTCATATTCTCATAAAATTGCATAAAATTTGCACATTTTAAAGTTTGGTGGTTCTTACCATAAAACATGGTGCAGGTTTGTATTTATTACATTACTCATTAGAAATGTATTTGATACTACTAATTAATAATAATTACCCATAAAAATTTATCTGCAACCAGACTTGGATTCTGTCTCTCCACAAGCCTCTCATTGGCAGTTAAATCGGTCCCTGTCTTCATCCATTGACTCCAGTGACTAGCAGGATACTGTAGTGTTTGTATGCAGTCCTGTTCCATGTTTTCTGTTCAGCACCCTACCTCTGATGTAAGCACGTAAGCACGTCGAGAGTGAGGAAGTAATCAAGCTTGTGTAATGGATATAGAGCATGTGAAGGATATAGAAAGTAAACTGCACGTTCGATAACAACCCTGTCTGTCTACGCCTCTTTCTTTTCTTATACCAAAGAATGCTACAACTTGGCGACGAGTGATAAACAGATCTGAACCCAAACGAAAAAAAAAAAAACGCTGGTTGGATCAAAAAGACAATAAAAATGACGACTCTTCCACATTTTCCGATGTTCGATTTCCACTCCGAACCCAGCTCAGTCGGCTCGCGATGGAAAAAATGGCAGAGTCGATTCGATAATTACCTAAAAGCGTTCAACATAGAAGAGGACAAGCAGAAAAGAGCACTCTTACTTCATCACGCGGGATCTGAGGTGTTTGACATTTTTGAAACGCTGCCAGAAACTGGAGAAGACTACGCTACTGCGGTAAGCAAGCTAGACGCGTATTTCTGTCCAAAAGCAAATCCAGAGTATGAAACATACTTATTCAGGCAAGCAAGACAACATGAAGATGAAACACTGGATGCGTATCACACAAGATTGAGACAGATGGCAACAAAATGCGAGTTCCTGAACGTGGACAAAGAGATCAAATCACAAATAATTCTAAGCTGCAGTTCATCGCGTCTCCGAAAGATGGCACTACGAGACGGCACAATGACGCTACAACAATTACTAGACGCAGGAAGAGCTCAAGAAACAGCAGATAAACAAGCAGCAGGCATAGAAGAGATGCATGCAAAGTCGTCTAAATCATTTACAACACACGCGATAAGTAAAACAACTCTTAACAAACACAAGCAAAGAAATTATAAAACAACTACTCGGTCTGGAAACACGACATGCAACAATTGCGGAGGACATTTTCCACATGAAGGTGGACAGAAAAATTGCCCAGCAAAAGGAAAAATCTGCAAAGGCTGTGGAAAGCTAAATCATTTTCAAAAATGCTGCAGGTCAACACGCTATACAACCAGTAATTCAAATCCATGGAAGCCCAAATTTCAAAAGGTAAACACTGTGCACACAGATGACACGGCATGCAACACACATCCTGCAGCATCAGCAAGTTCAGATGAAGACTACGTATATGTCATACACACAGTTCAACATACACAACAACCTCAGTTACAAGTGGAGATCGCAGGAGTGCCAGTGAAGGTCATCATAGACTCTGGCGCAAGCGTAAATATTGTCGATACCGCTGCATATCAAAAGCTAAGACGCAACATCACAATAAACCCATCTGATGCAAAGATTTTTGCATATGGCTCATCCACTCCACTGCCACTGAAAGGAAAGTTTCAAGCCAAAATTAAATCCAACAACCAAGACGCAGTAACTACATTCTACGTAATCGATGGTCACTCTGGTTCTCTGCTGAGCTACAGCACCGCAACAGAACTTGGAATTCTTCAAATAGCCAGAGCAGTGTCTAATCAACCAGTTGAAATTCCCACTGTCAATCAACTACTAGAAGAGTACAAAGACCTTTTTCAAGGCATCGGAAAGCTAAAAGATCTTCAAGTGAAGCTACACATAGATGAGTCTGTAAAGCCAGCCACGCAACCACACAGACGAATTCCGTTCCATATCAGAAAGAAAGTAGAACAAGAACTTGAAAAACTTGAAAAACAAGGTATCATTGAAAAAGTCAGTGGTCCAACGCCCTGGGTATCACCCATAGTTGTGACACCGAAACCTAAAAATCCTGACAGTGTGCGCATATGCGTGGACATGCGACTGCCCAATTGCGCCATCCAAAGAGAACGTCATATCACCCCGACAGTGGATGATCTGATACATGATTTAAATGGAGCTGTATGTTTCACAAAACTGGATCTGAATGCTGGATATCATCAGCTTGAACTACATCCAGACTCCAGGTACATAACGACATTTACAACTCATGTAGGGCTCTGGAGGTACACTCGTTTGAATTTTGGAATTAGCTCAGCTGCCGAGGTTTTCCAAAATACAATTCAGCAAGTTCTTCATGGCATCCCAAATGTCAGGAACATGAGTGATGACATCATAGTCTACGGAAAAACCAGAGAAGAACACAACGCCAGTCTGCAAGCTGTATTCAAAAGACTCAGAGAGAAAAATCTCACCCTCAATGAAGATAAGTGTGAGTACAGCAAGAAGAAACTAGATTTCTTTGGATATGTGTTTTCAGACAAAGGAATTTCTGCAGATCCGAAAAAAATAATAGCCATCGAGAACCTTTCAGCCCCCCAGAATGTGTCCGAAGTACGCAGTCTGCTTGGAATGACAACATACTGTTCACGGTTCGTTCAGGACTATGCAACAACCACACAGCCGCTGCGTGAACTTATTCGGAAAGATCACATTTGGAACTGGGGACCGGAACAACAAGCAGCCCTGGACAAGTTGAAATCTCAACTCATCCAGAATGCTACAATGTCATACTTTGATCCAAGGAAGACATCAACACTTCTTGTTGATGCAAGCCCAGTTGGTCTTGGTGCGATACTGAGTCAGCCAGGCACAGACAGGTCTGGTGACAAAGTAATTGCGTATGCCAGTAGAGCGCTCACATCTGTAGAACAACGCTATTCACAAACAGAAAGGGAAGCTCTAGCAATAGTCTGGGCGTGTGAACACTTCCACTTATACCTATATGGCTCACACTTCACAGTCATTACAGACCACAAACCATTGGAGCTCATTTTCAATAACCCTCGAGCATCTCCACCAGCCAGGCTTGAACGCTGGAGGCTGAGATTGCAACAGTACACATTTACAGTCCAGTACAAAGCGGGAAGAGGCAATCCTGCTGATTACATGTCGAGGCATCCTGTGGACGGACAACACACAGACTGTTCAGAAAATGCAGAAAGTTACGTCAACTTCATAATTGACAACACAGTTCCAAAAGCAATGACCTTGGATGAAGTGCGACGTGAAACAGGAAAAGACTTCATCCTGCAGACAGTGATAAAAGAGCTGAAATGAAAAGCCTGGACACATGTGAAACAGACCATGTCAGATGCAGAACACGTAAAGCTAAAATCGTTCCATAAGCTGAGACATGAGCTCACAGTCAATGCATTGCAAGATATTGTCCTCAGGGGAAACAGACTCGTGTTACCTGCCTCTCTGTATCAAAAAGCCATCCAACTTGCACATGTGGGACACATGGGCATCGTGAAGACTAAACAGTTGATAAGAGAAAAGGTATGGTTCCCCGGTATCGATGCAGAAGTGGAGAAAGCTGTGCAAGGATGTATTCCATGTCAAGCAGCCACACTCCAACATCATACAGAACCCCTTAAGATGTCTGATCTTCCAGCAGAGCCATGGATGGAAGTCTCAGTAGATTTTACTGGTCCCTTTCCGTCTGGTGACTACTTGCTGGTAGTAGTTGATGATCATTCCAGATATCCAGAAGTGGAGATAGTCAAGTCTACAGCAGCCAGTGCTGTGATTCCCAAACTGGATAAGATATTCTCAACCTTTGGCATACCTGAAATAGTCAAAACCGACAATGGCCCACCATTCAATAGTCACTGCTTTGCAGATTTCAGTGCGTATCTTGGTTTCAAACACAGAAAAGTAACTCCTTATTGGCCTAAAGCTAACGGAGAAGTTGAACGGTTCATGCGAACACTCAAAAAGACAATCATGACCACGAATGCAGAAGGCAAACCATGGAAGCAGTGCCTGTATAGTTTCCTAAGAAATTACAGAGCAACACCACATGGAACCACCCAAAAGTCACCAGCAGAATTACTATTCGGCAGAAAGATCAGTACCACACTACCCTCAAATCCACAGGGCAGGCAAAACACTGACCTCAGCAACACTGACCACACTGCAAAACAACGAATGAAAAGATATGCAGATCTTCGGAACAGAGCAAAAGAATCCAGGATCAAAGCAGGTGACGCTGTACTCTGCCGACAACCCGTGACAGGAAAGCTGACAACTCCGTATGAGATGAAACCGTACAAAGTGATCAAGGTCAAAGGGTCGATGGTGACAGCAAGTCACCCAGGAAGATGCATTACGAGAAATTCTTCATTTTTCAAAAGACTTCCATCTCATCTCACAGTTGAGCGGAATGAAACCTCTGATGATGAAGATGACATCAGAGTACAAACACCAGATTCAGATGTGCTCCAGGACAATGTACCACAAGACACACGGCACACTACCATCAATCTGAGACACTCTGAATTTTCAGATACCCCTCGATACTTCCTTAGGCCAAATCATAGGGCCCCAAGATATCTGATTGATGAAATTTGAAATGTTGTTTCTTTCAACATGCTGCTACTTGTAGTTCATAAGTATTGATTCGCTTTGTTGAACGTTTCAGTTCTCATGTTTTAACAGTGGTAGCTTGATCTAATATAAGGACCTTAATCCTAGTTTGTAATTTGATTATATTGCATGTAATCTGCAATTTAAGATTCTGTGTTGCAAGTACATTCTCGATCTTGAATAAGGGAGGGATGTAGTGTTTGTATGCAGTCCTGTTCCATGTTTTCTGTTCAGCACCCTACCTCTGATGTAAGCACGTAAGCACGTCGAGAGTGAGGAAGTAATCAAGCTTGTGTAATGGATATAGAGCATGTGAAGGATATAGAAAGTAAACTGCACGTTCGATAACAACCCTGTCTGTCTACGCCTCTTTCTTTTCTTATACCAAAGAATGCTACAGATACAGTCATTACTGCAGAAAGCTCCTCTAGTAAACGAATGAGCTAAAAAGGTTGGTATCAAATTTTTAGTACTTCAACATTTTGGGGGCAAAAAGTAAACCTGTTAGGGGGCGTATAATAAATTAACCAAATTAAGTCTTTGGGGGATGAAACAAGGAGGAAAATGGTTAACATCTTGGCAGCTGACATGACAGAAAACAATGGGTAATCTTCATAATCAGTACCTGGTGTATATATAATCTTAAATTCTAAAAAAAAATTGTTGTTTAAATTCAAGGACACTAAATTTATTATTATTAATATTTTTTTACTGCAGTACATCACCACCAAGGCAGGTGAAAGAAAAATATGCAAGAGGAATTGTGGCTTTGTTCCCTTACCTCAGTGACCCCTTTTCCAAAAATGGCTACGTAAGTGTTAGCTTTGAATTCTAATTCTGTGTTGACATTTTAAATGCTGCTCATCTCACGTGCCTATATTACAGGTGGTGTATTTTGCTGTTGAATTTAAAGACTTTTTATCTGTATTTTTCACTTTCTGAGGAACATTATTATAATGGCGAAAGCTGTATTAGGTACTTAGCATGGAGAATCAAAATTATACCGAGAGGCTTAGCTAAACAACGACATGCATAATTTGAAGGTGCACAATGAAAGTCTTTTTTATTTTTATATAGCTCATTCTGTCGTTTTTTTTTTTTTTTTACAAATTTAACTTAATTTATCATTCTTTGAAGCAGTGTTGAAGCTTTTGAAGTGCTTCGTTGTTCATCATTGACTTCAGAAGAACCCCCCCTGCTCTCCCCCCACTCACCATCATGAACAGCACTGTTAACAGTGGAGTCATTCAGGTTCCTTGGCAATACCATCTCCCAGGACCTGAAGTGGGATGTTCACATAGACTCCATTGCGAAAAAGGCCCAGCAGAGACTGTACTTCCTCCGCCAGCTGAGGAAGCTCAACCTGCCACAGGAACTGCTGAAACAGTTTTACTCTGCCATCATTGAATCCTTCCTCTGCACTTCAATTACTGTCTGGTTCAGCTCAGCTACCAATTCTGATCTCAGAAAATTACGTTGCATAGTCCGGACTGCTGAGCGAATCATTGGTACAACCCTTCCTACCCTTCAAGTTCTCTACTTATCCAGAGTGTGCAAAAGGGCTGGCAAAATCACTCTGGACCCCTCACATCCAGCACACTCGCTCTTTGAACTGTTACCATCTGGTCGGCGCTACAGAGCACTGAGCACCAAGATGACCAGACACCGGAACAGTTTTTTTTCCCCAGGCAATCCATCTCATGAACACTTGCCAGTAAATGTGGAACATGCAGCACTATTATACACTTTATTAATCTATTCAGTATTTATTAATACCTACTTACATCCAAATTTGCACCTAATATACCTGTACCTAGTAATGGCATACTCTGTATATTGTGTTTTTGCTATTTTGCACTTTGCACTTTGTCTTGTGTACTTGTATATTGTTCTTTTTTATAATCTATGTCTTGTCTTGTCACTGTCAGTCTATTGCACTGTAGAGCTGCTGTCACTAAAACAAATTCCTAGTATGTGTAAACATACCTGGCAATAAAGCTCATTCTGATTCTGATTCTGATCAGGACAAGGAACGTCTGCTGAAGCGGGGTCTGGTGAACCAACTGCAAGACGGCAGTCACAGTTTAATCCAGAGACCATCTTGAGTGAGGATGAATGCAAGGAAGCAATTGCATTCATGAGCCTTTCTTCTGATGAGAATGCCATCAAGAAAAAAAAATTGAAATTGACATTCGACTATTGCTGCAACATGGTTCTTGACCCCATGAAGTCAAGTGATATATTGACAGTCTTTCACAGACATTAAAAGCTTGGTAAAGTGTTTATAATCATACTTTTAACAATTTAATGATTTGATTATTATAAATATAAGTTTATTCAATGCCTACATGGGTTCATATCCATAATGATTTGTCTGGTACTTAGAAAAAAATATTTTGGGTCATCATTTTCTGCCTCTTTTTTAGATTGAGCATGACTTTGTTCTGATGTTTGGAAAAGGAGTGTCAGGCAAGCTACTAGAGAAGTGGACCACTGCATTCAAGAAAAAGTGATTCAGCAGTGCAAAAAGCACTTGGAAGAACTACTGCTAGCAGCTGAATCTCCTACTGGTGACACAAAAGAGTTAATTTTGGTAAGATGTTTAAAACTAATTTTATACTTTAAATATTATTTAGAAATATTATATAATATATTAAGTTCACTTCCAGAACAAAAGGTGTGGTATCACAGACCTAAGGGATAAAAACAAAAAATATGTAGTTATGACAAAGTGTCAATACACAATATAGGAATACACAAAGTTTCAACTGCTACATTTAAAATTACCAGTTTAAGTTATAAAGGAAGAACAGTTTTAGTGTTTGAATCCATAATTTCTCAAATCTTCGTAAACATGTTCATTCTTAGTAAACATGTCAAGCTTCATGAACTTCTGACAGCAATTTTTAAAACACCAGCCTTTTATTTTAATCAGATTCAGAGATGAAGGCTGTAACACTAATGTTGTCCACAAGAGGGAACAAAAGAATAACAAATCCTTTTAGATCATAGTTTAAAGACTGTAAATGTTTAAAAGATCACCTTCTTTTTATCATTAACTTCTTTTATATATATAATTCTTCTATAATGAGATATTTTCTTAAAAAGAGACATGGTCATTGTATAACTGTATCATCTACACAAGTCATTGTGCTAACAATAAATTAATTTGCAACAAATTAAACTGCATTGTTTCATTTACCGTCTGTGGGTAATTGTAAATGTCTTTGGTGACTACAATATTATTGCTCCTCACATTGATCCCACAAACATGGAATAATAATCTTCTCATAGTAAAATTAACAAAACCAATGGGCAAATTATTATTATTATTATTATTATTATTTAGGCAAGGCAAGTTTATTTATATAGCACATTTCATACACAATGGTAATTCAAAGTGCTGTACATAAAAGGAATTAAAATAATCATAAAAAATAATAATAATCACAACAATAAAAACAAAGAGTTTAAGAACATTTAAAATGATTTAAAAATTTATTTAAAATTAATTAAAACAGTAAAAATTATTATACATAAAATACAATGCAATCTGTTCGGACGTAGCACAGTGCTCACTCAATAAATGCACAACAGAACAGATAAGTTTTGAGTCTGCATTTAAATATGGCTAATATATTAGCACATCTGATCTCTTCATAATAGCTAAAAGCGGATTCCCCTTATTTTGTGTGAACCCTTGATATTACTAACTGACTCGATCCTAGTGATCTTAGTTGTCTGTTGGGTTTATATTCAGTGAGCATATCTGCAATGCATTTAGGTCCTAGGCCACTGAGTGCTTTATAAATGAGTAAAAGTACTTTAAAATCGATCCTAAACATAACTGGAAGCCAATGTAAGGACCTGAGGACTGGTGCGATATGCTCTGATTTTCTGGTTCTAGTCAGAATCCTGGCAGCAGCGTTCTATATGAGCTGCAGCTGTCTAATGGTCTTCATGGGAAGGCCCTGCATGTGATAAAGGCATGAACAAGTTTCTCCAAGTCTTGACAGGAAACAAAACATCTAATTCTTGCAATGTTTTTGAGATGATAGTATGCTGATTTATGCCGAGTATGCTTTGACATGGCTACTGAAACTGAGGTCTGACTCCAGAATCACACCAAGATTCTTGACTTGATTTTTTGTTTTTTTAACCCCTAGGGTCAAGGTACGCATTTACCTTATGCACTTCATCTTTGATGCCGAATGCAATGACTTCCGTTTTCTCCTTGTTTAACTGAAGAAAATTTTGGCACATCCAACTGTTAATTTCATCAATGCATTTGCAGAGGGAGTCAATGGGGCTGTAGCCAGGCTAAGGCTAGGTAAATCTGGGTATCATCTGCATAGCTGTGATATGCAATTTGGTTCTTTCTTAATTTTTGACTTAGTGGGAGCATATACAGGCTGAACAACAGCGGCGCAAGATTTGAGCCTTGCAGGACTCCGCATGTCATGGACGTCCACTTAGACTTATGTTCTCCTATACTCACATAATAACCTCTCTCTTCTAAGTACGACCTGAACCATTTGAGAACCATTCCAGAAAGCCCGACCCAGTTTTCCAATCTATCTAGAAGAATGTTATGATCGACAGTGTTGAATGCAGCACTGAGATCTAGTAATACCAGCACTGATATTTTGCCAGAATCAGAATTTAGGCGAATATCATTTATTATCTTTATGAGCACTGTCTCTGTGCTATGATGTGGTCTGAAACCAGATTGGAAATGGTCCAGGTATCCATTTGAAATTATGTAATGGTTGAGCTGATTAAAAACAACCTTTTCAATAATCTTGCCTATAAAAGGAAGATTTGATATTGGTCTATAGTTGCTTAATATGGTGTTATCAAGATTGCTCTTTCAGAAGAGGCTTAACAGCTGCAGTTTTCACGGAGTTTGGAAAAGTCCCAGAAAGAAGTGAGGTGTTCACCACTTCAAAGAGATCTGCTTCTAAACAGTTAAGCACACTTTTGAAAAAATATGTGGGAAGTGTGTCAAGGTGGCAGGTTGACGATTTGAGGTGCTGTACTATTTCTTCCAAAATGTTGCTATCGATTGCTTCAAAAGCAGACATAGTGACTTCTTTTTGAAATTGCAGTCGAATCTGTCTGACCATTGCATAACTTGAGGGTGTGCTAATCGTCTTTCTGAAATTATTGATCTTTTTAGAAAAGAAGGAAGCAAACTCATTGCATTTGCTGTCGGAGAGCATTTCGCAAGGGATCTGACTAGGGGGGTTTGTTAGTCTCTCAACGGGAGCAAAAAGAGTGCGAGTGTTGTTTAAGTTGCTGTTTATAAGGTTTGAGAAGAACGTTTGTCTAGCTTTACCTAGTTCAGCATTGAAAGCATGAAGGCTGTCTTTATAGATGCTATAGTGAATTTCAAGTTTCGTCTTCCGCCACATCCGCTCAGCTTTTCTGCATTGTCTTTTCATACTCTGTACTGCTGTTGATTTTCTCCACGGTGATTTCTGTCTGCCAGTCGTCTTTCTGACTTTCACAGGTGCAATGTCATCAATGACATTCTTAACTTTTGAGTTAAAGGACTCCAGGAGAAAAGCAACAGAGTCTGCAGAAATGCTTGGCACTGAAGATAGCCTTCATAAATAGCACACTAGTGTTATCGTTAATGCATCTCTTTCTGACAGAGACATATCTAGATTCAGTGGTAGCAGAGATCAATATATCAAAGAAAATACAGAAGTGATCAGATAGTGCTACATCCTTAATAACAGTGGATGAAATGTTTAGACTAGGGGTGGGCATAGATTAATTTTTTTAATCTAGATCAGGGGTTCTCAAACCTGTCCTGGAGCCTCCCCTGCCCTGCACATTTTGTATGTCTCCCTTATTAGGCACACCCAATTCAGATCTTGCAGTCTCTACTAATGAGCTGATGATTTGAATCAGGTGTATTAGATGAGAGAGACAAGCAAAATGTGCAGGGCAGGGGAGGCTCCAGGACAGGTTTGAAAACCCCTGATCTAGATTAATCTAGATTAAATCTTGGAATTAATCTAGATTAATCTAGATTAAAATGGCTAATTTGAATTCGGCTGAAGGCATTTTCAGAATATGTGTGCTACCCAAATAATGACTAAAAGTAAGTCTTCGAGAACGGGCCAGGTGGCGCATTAGACCAGGCACTCATCTCCTGTTTCCAAAATGCATCACAAACTGCTTGACAATTGCATTTACAACATAATTACCTATACAAACTTGTGTAACCAAGTACTTCTGCGCAAAAGGCTGCACGACGTGCGCGTCTGTGTATGGGCATGGATAGCCTATCTGCGTGCATAGTCTTCCATTAAAGTGCGTTGCTTTTAGAAGCGTCAATTCAGTTGTTACATATAGTTTAATGTCTTTATTAAACCGTTATAATTTATTTTGTAGTTTTGATTTCTGCATTTTCTATGAGAACATTAAAATCCCCTGCAATAGCAAAACAGTCAAACTCTGAACAAATCATTGATAGTAGTTCTGTCAACTCCTCAACAAAGGCTGGAGAGTATTTTGGGGGCCTGTAAATAATGATAAATAGAATGCGTGGAGCACCTTTCAGCACAATCCCTAGATATTCAAAAGACAAGAACTGACCAAATGACACTTGCTTGCATTAATAGACATCTTTAAATAGAGCAGCTACACCTCCACCTCTCCTAACAGCTCTGCAGACACTCATGAAAGTAAAGTTAGAAGGGGCTGTTTCATTGAGGACTGTTGCACTGCAGCTGTCTTCTAGCCATGTTTCATTTAGAAACATAATCTGTGTTAAATTTATATCATTTAAATATTTCTTGTTATGTTAAGGATCTACTCTTTGTTACAATACATAAGCAGATTTTTTCTATAAAATCAGACATGAGAGGCCATTTACAAGTACCCATAGAAGGTAAATAAACAATGCAAACTGCTTGTTGGACTGAATGACTGCCGCCTCTTTGGTTGAGAACCACCTTCACTGCTTTGGTCAACCAGGGAATGGAGATAATTTCTGTAAAGGAATACGAAAGCATATGAATAATAATAATAATAATAATAAATGCAAAACAAGGAATACAGCTGCTACCTGATCTTCTGTATGTCCTGCTGGAACTGGTGGATGCTCCCCCGATGTGGACTTAATCTATGTCCTTCTTCTGGTGTTTAGCATAGAGGAGGTCCACATGTGGCATGATGTTGTGGAAAACATGCAGAAAAAAAAACTTTAAATCCTGATTCTCCAGCAGCATGGCAAAGGCTCCTGTATGGTGGCCCAGTAAAGTGCACAACAAAATAAAATTAAAAAAGCAAACATAAGCTCACAACACAACAAAATTAGAAAAGCAAACATAAGCTCACAACACAACGAAATTAAAAAAGCAAACATAAACTCACAACACAACAAAATTAGAAAAGCAAACATAAGCTCACAACACAACGAAATTAAAAAAGCAAACATAAACTCACAACACAATGCCACATTTTCAAAACTGTTCATACAGACAGCATTACCAAACTGCAATTTTTTTTTTTTTGGGTCAAACAGTTGATCTCACCTCCAAAACTCACTCAGACTAACAAAACACTTCATATAGGTCTCAAAATAAGCTTTTTTTCACCACAACACTGGGAAAAATTCTCATTCAAAAAAACATACACTTCATTCATAAAACACTCATTTAAAAAAAACACTAAAAACGGGGAGTATTACATAATCAATGAAATTTTATCTTTGAAGTTTGAAAGATTTAGTAATTAGTTTGAAAGTATTTCATTAATGGATAAGCATAACATCTTTTCATTTTACTGACTGTATTAGAGCACAAAGAATGAATGACAAAAACAGCATTTCCACCATATTTCTTTATATAACAAAAACCCATCAAAATTTACTAAATTTACTTAGGAAAACAAACAAAAATAAAAATTTGAGAAAAAAATAAAATTAAAAATTCTAAAGCAATAATAATAAAAAACATCATCAGTAGTATAATGAGGTACTGTATGTGCAGTATTGGAGTCCCAACTGCTGCAGGAGACCTCTCTATGTGGAGTCTGTATGTTCTGTGTTGATGTTGGTTTTCTCTGGGTTACTCCCACGATCGAAATACATACAGGACAAGTGAACTAGAGAATGTAAGTGAGTGCGAATAATAAATGTGTGTGATGGACTGGCCATGTCCAGGGGGGTTTTCCTGCCTATGACCCAGGAAAGGCTCAAGCCTCCCCATGACCCTATAAATAGGACAAGCGCTAGGGAAAATGTATTAAATAGATGGATGGATAGATATATATTTATTTCAAACTGGTTCTGGAAGGAAATGCACATGTTCTTTCGCAATACGCATCGACAGTTCTGTTTACTGCTGAAAAGTAACGGACTCCGTTTTAAAAAATGCAAAAGTTTTATTAACGTAATAACACAATAAAACTGACCCGAGATCAGTTGTAATCATAGTAGACACTATTTAGGGGTTCACTTGGGTTCACTTTTGCCTCGTTTCCACTGAGTGGTACGGTACAGTACGGTACAGTACGGTACGGGTCGGGTCGGAAAACCATGAATTGGCTAGCGTTTCCACTGCCGACAGTACCCTTACTTGATAGGCGTGGTGTATGCCGGAAAGTAGTGATAACGTCACTTGATAGACGTGGTGTATGACGGAAAGTAGCTTGACGTCATTCTCGCGCAAAGAAGAAAGCTAAGACCGCAAACATCAATGGAGGACATTCGCGAGTTATGTTTCGCGGTGGCATTGTTTTGCAAGGTGTTGTGTGTGTTTTAAAAATGGCGCCTCTTGTGTTGCGTTGTCGTTCTGTAGCACGCGCAAGTGACGATTCTCTGTCAACCAATCAACGCTCTGCAGTGAGTCTAGCTCCACCCTTTAGTACCGTTCCACTGTGCTAGGTACCACAACGGAAGGGTACCCAAAAAGTGGTACGGTACAGTTCGGCATTTTGGTACCATTCACAACTTTTGATAGTGGAAACGCAAATAAATGCGTACCGTTCCGTTCCGTACCGTACCGTACCGCTCAGTGGAAACGAGGCATTTGAGATCAACGCCGCCTAGTGTCAACCATCGGAGTTTCAAAACGTTTCAAAATAGTAATGACGTAACGAACACTCGTGTGCTGAAATCACGTGATATGATACGCGCTCCAAACCACTGATTCAAAAACAAAAGATCCATAAAGGTTTTCTAAGCTGCATGACGCTGTGTTTTAAATGCGGCATCAGTACCAGGACGTAACACGTTGCTTGCCTTCCTGCCTTTTTCAGCTTTGGGTGTTCAGCCTCGGCCTATGGGGATACCCCTTGGACGTCATGACGTCATTACTTCCGGGTTCTTTTACTAGGCTGTGTTTGTTGTCGGGCGGAGGTTGAGATACTGTTTTCTCCTTTTATTTTTTATTTAACCTGTTTATTTACAGTAGTGTCGACATGAATCGTATCTTTGGACGAGGAACACCAAAAGGACCGCCACCAAACCTGACGGACTGTATATCGACTGTATGTATTTTTGTTCTATATAACTTTGGAAAATTTGAAACAAAAGAACTTTGTCCTGAAAGCTGAAATGGCCTCAGTGTTGCTTAAATCTTTATCTGAATTATGTTTCTTCATATTATCAGCCTAAAGATTTCATGTTATTTATCATGAGGGGATGAAATATGTTTTGCTGTGTCATGTAGTAAAACAGACTCTGTCCATGTAAATAAACATCACATTATACGTTTCTTTTGTTTGCTAATGTTAAAGAAGTGACATGATTGGTGTTTCTGAATACACACAAAATTTGTTCTGAAAGTTATGTTTGACAAAAAGCGTGTGTTGAGGTTGTGTGAAATTGAACCAGTCCTGCTGGTTTCTTTAGAGGTTAGTGACTTGTCACTAGGTGTCATGTTTTCCGCATTTACCATTATGGCTTCTCATTTAATAAATTAATTATGTATGTGAATGTATGTTGTATCTTATTAAATCTGGTTCTTTGCCTTGCTGAAATTCAGGTCGACTCACGAGCAGAGTCTACAGATAAGAAGATAGCCAGACTTGATGCCGAACTGATGAAATACAAAGATCAAATGAAGAAAATGAGGGATGGCCCATCAAAGGTAACATTTGTCTCATACTTTACTTGGGTGGAATTATGTGTTCTGTATTAACATTTAAGGAATCACAATAAATTCTGTTTAATTACTTTTACTTATTTTCATCATTCCATGAAAAACAAAAATGATGTTAGGCAGAATGCCTGAACTGAATTTTTTTTTCCATTCAGTGTAAATGGATGGTTATTTATACTGCAATTTTTATACTGCAAGCTTCAATTTGAAAAGAAAAACTAACCTTATAAGTAGTCTATTAAACTTGTGTGCTATGGATCATGTGTTTTGAATCCATATGATCCTTTTGTAACTATATGGGCTATGTGTAAGAGACGAAAACAGATATTTGAGATGGTATATGTTGAAAATATTTTCCTCTGCTATAGCTCTCGAATCACATTTATACTTTACATTCAAATCTGATGTGTCACAGCTGATAGAAAGAAACAATGGTGTTTGGCATTGTTGACATTAAACCTGGTGTGACACTCTTAAATGCTAGGTTAAAATATCTTCAAATGTGAATGAGATGTAGGAATATTTTTTTTGTGTGTGTGTCATTCAGACAAAACTCTTGTATAGGTTCAGAAGACACTCTCAGTTTTCTGTCACTTGATTTTGCCTTTATTTTTGGTTGCTAAATAGAAATAAAGTTTCTTTAATTTTCTTTTTTTTAAGATTTGGTTATCTTTTTCTTTAGTGTAAAAAAAACAATCATGCAACATTCAGCAATATATTTGCCATTTGACAGAGTGCAACGCACAGTGTCACAAAGTGTATTAAGATCTGACAATGCAAACAGGACATTGGAAAAAATATGTGGTCCATTTTTTTTCTGCTTCTATTCTAGAACATGGTGAAACAGAAAGCCATGAGAGTCCTCAAACAGAAGAGAATGTAAGTTACCTTATTTGTAGTTTTTCTAATATCATGTTTATGCATAAAATGTGAACCGTAAATTAAAGCTACAAGCAGTAATGATTGGGCCCTTTTCACTTTTGTGCGTTCTGGGGGTGCTGGTTTGTTTTCAGCATCCCTAGCCATTCAACAAAACTTCCGGTTTCATGGCAAAAATATAAAAATTCACTGTTCTGCCAGGGGAATTCCATTATATTTTGCTAGATTGGAGCTCTTCAGATTTTGGTAGCCCACAAATTAATTTAACTAGCCCAAGTAAAAAAGAAAATTTGTTTTAAATATAGAAAACCAGATAGGACTCCAAATGTCAATAAAAATATTTTCAATACAGAAATATCAACAAATATCAAGGACGGAATTGTATTCCACTATTTACATGGTATCGGCAATTTATGACTTTTTTTTTTGCTGCAAAAGTAAAATGAACACACTATGAGTGGGGTTGGACAATGTACAGTAACATTAAGCCGTAAAATGAAATGATTTACAGTTCAGATACAGGTTTTCACAAAAAATCTTATACAATGCCATTTCAGCCTTTATACCATTAAAAGTGATAAATTAAGTGTATCATTTATTATATTTATTTAAAACATAAATATTACTGTCTTAATTGTTTAGATTTTTATAAGGCACACTAACTTCTTTCACATTTACAACTCAACATGGGTTGGTATTTGCAATAATCTGACCATAAACAGCTGAAAAATGTTTTGGAAATGCGCTGCGGTTTCCCTAGTAAAGGCTGTACACAAAGCAGCAACGTGCTCATTAACACTGTTTTATCAGGTATTATAGGCAAGATGAAATAAAAATGCCAATTACACTATTCTGAGGACAGTCGGTTCCCTTTTGATACATTCATATAAAGACATCCGTGCCGCGTTTTGACTTTAAAACGTGCATATTTATTCAGTGACATCATTGCCTTTTGAAGTTTAATCCAGCCCTAACGCAATTCTTGTTTCCTTTCCCAACTGTAAGACCTCTTAAAATTACAATTAAGACTTATACCATATACCATTTAACTTTTTATGGTCTTAAATTTGATACAACTAAATTGAGGAGTTTTTAAGGACCTTCGGAGCCCTCTACTTTAAGATAGCCCGTCGGACAGGCCGGTGATACATTTTGGTAGCCCGACTGGAAAACACAATAGCCCCGGGACGTCGGGCTAGCGATTTTGCGAGCCCTGTTACTAGCAAGTTTTAGCATGTATCTATCATTAAATTACACTTTCCTAGGTGTTAATAGCATTTTTTGTTATCAATTAGCTTGGTATTACTAAAATTCTTTATTGTTAGCTAAGTGTTACTAGCATGGTTGTGCATGTTTATAGACAACCATGCTTTGTTGCTATCATGTTCAGTACTTTCTGGCATATTTAGGGCCCAAGCACTGAAAGTGCCCTGTTGTTCCCATAAGGATTGTTTTTTTGTTTTTTTTTTTATTTCTAAAAACTCATTGTGTTATATTGCTTATATTCTTTTGTCCTAAAAGTGTATAGGCATCAGAGTAAATTGTTGAGACCCTAAACTTTTTTTTCTTCTGAATCCTTAAATTAGGCCCTTTAAATTATACAATTTATCTACCATTTGACATTTTTTTAATCTATCTTTTCTAACTCTTCCTGGGTTGGTTCAAACTTCATCAAATTTTGCAAACAGAAGCTAGGGTCAGTGCTGGCAAAATAAATTTATTCACACTTGTGCTCCTGAAGATGCATACCAGTTTTAACTTAATGGATCATGTGGTTGTGGAGTTATAGTGGGTTTTCAATTGTAACGCCTCTTATTGGTGGAATTTTAATTCTTGTTTTCTAGCATTGGGTGGCCATTTAATTTACAAATTACATCGCCACAACACTAAGTTAAAAACTTTTACGTTATTGTCACGAGTGTCTAAGGAAGTTGTGCGTTTCATGCAAAACATATGGCCTAGGAGGATTTCTCCTTTTTTTATTTACTGAAATACTTATGGTTCCAGCATTATGATCCAAATGCAAATTGCTGTATTAAATATACAGTGCTGTAATTTCTATATTTCTTCATAAATATGACCCAAAAGAAGTCCTCAAAGTATACACGGAAAATCCAATCAAACAAATGAAAATGTAAGTGTGCTTCACACAAAGCTCTAATACAGGACGTTGATGCATATTTTTGTATCTCCAGGTATGAAGGGCAGAGAGATCAGTTGATGCAGCAGTCATTTAACATGGAACAAGCAAACTACACCATCCAGACGCTAAAAGACACCAAGACCACTGTAAGAATGCAGTCATAACAAAAATACTGAAAAATGTGATTTATTCTAATTGCAGAAATATGCAGCAAGCATACTTGATTTGTGTGTGCATGTTAATGTTTTTAACATAGGTGGACGCAATGAAAATAGGCGCCAAAGAAATGAAAAAAGCATACAAGAATGTTAAAATTGATCAGATTGAGGTAAGATTTCTTTCATCTTTTTACGTAGTGTAAACTACTAATTGTCTAAACTGATTAAAAAAAAATTGTGTGTATTCGAAAATGTTTTGCTGTTCATGCTGCAGGATCTGCAAGACCAGTTGGAGGACATGATGGAAGATGCCAATGAAGTGCAAGAAGCGCTTAGCCGCAGCTATGGGACCCCCGACATTGATGAAGATGACCTGGAAGCAGGTTAGAACGGGTGTTGAGATACTTAGTTTTTTTTCTCTGCTTTTAGCAATTTTATTTTTGATTAATTATTTTTGGTCTATTACTAATAGATGTATTGTTTATGATTACTTTGTTCGCTATTAAAAACAATCATATTGGTTTTACATGCACGATTATTTGTTTGCACCATAAGAGCTGGATGCGCTTGGTGATGAACTCCTTTTGGATGATGACAATTCCTATCTGGACGAGGCTTCTTCTGCTCCAGCTATCCCCGAAGGAGTGCCAGGGGACAGAACAACAAACCGGGTAAACACACCCATTAACAAAAAACAAATAAACCCTAAAACATTTTTATTTATTTATTTACTATATTTTCCTAAAAAATGTAACCTTTTTATTATCTGAAAAGTTACTATGACTTACATTCCAAAAAAACTTGTATTAGGTAATTAACGTCAATCACGAAAAAGCAAACAAATATGCATTCACATACAACAGCGTTTCCCAACTCCAGTCCTCGCATCCCCCCGCTCTGCATATTTTGCATGTCTCTCTTCGTTAACACACCTGATTCAGATAACCAGCTGGTTAGAAGAGAGCTACATGCATGAACTGTGTTCCGATTGACATGATCTCTTCACAGTGTTCATTGCTTCCTGCTCCCTGCTCCCTACTCCCTGAGCAGGGGAAATCTGTTGAAGTTTACTTCAGTTTGAAACGTTCATTCATGGATTTGCCGGTGCCTGTAGCATCTTTACACTCAGACGAAACTTACAAGAGAAGTGTAAAATGTGACATCATATACCTCTGTAAATAAATACAATTTTAATTGCAGGGCAGGGCACTTCACGGTCGAATAGAACAATTGCGAGGACTGACGTTGGGAAACGCTGCCATACAACATATCAGTTCTAGTAGTGTTATCAAAAGTACTGGTACTTCGGTGTCATGTCGATGCTTACATTTTAAAAATATAACAATACCAGCCTTTCTGCAGTACTGTTAGTACCGAGTACCTGAACAATTTGTTATTCGCTAATATTGGCCGCTGCTTTCAAATACTTGCATGCGTATTTGTGTGAGTGCTCTGTAAAAAGCTATGGATGGGACAAAAAAAAATTGAAAATAAATCTGAGAATTAAGCCTACAGTGATAAGTTCAGTAGACTTGCCACATGCCATTTTATTATTAACTTCTTATTTGATCACTGCATCCCACAATACAATGTGCTGGACCTTTTATGTCAATAAACAAATGGCATACAATTGACAAATACACTTAGTCACTTTCATAATTAATAATTTGATTAGAATGACAAAAAGTGTCACTTTAAACATAAAATTGGATAAAAGAGACCACATACTGATTATTAAGATTAGATAAAAAATAAAATAATAAATAAATAATAATAATAATAATTTATATTTATATTATTCTGAATACTGCACTTTTTGTTGCATGTTATTTGCTTTCTCGAGAAATGTGAACAACATCCACTGTTATAGAAAATGATTTTTGCAAACTGATAGGATAATTCTGCTTTTTTGCACACAGGATGGAGTACTGGTGGACGAGTTTGGCCTTCCTCAGATTCCAGCTACATAATGTAACAAAATGACAATGCTACATCCTGAACCCTCAAAGGATTTGGACAAGTATCTACAGATGTAAACAATGGGACAGACCTTCAAGATGTCAAGATTTCATCTTTTTTAATCTCAATCTTGATCTACTTCAGATTATAATCTTTTGCTTCATAAGAAATGTATCCATGATAACTTTCAACATTAATCATTGGGTTGGTTGGTTTGTTTTTGTGTAGATATGATTTATTTTTCTGAATGATATACACCGGTAGGTGGTTCACTTTGTACTGCAATACACTTTATTGAAAGCATAAATAAACATTATTTACATACAATATCACAAGAATCCAGATTTAAACAAACAAAAACAAAAAAATACAAAACAGTACACACATTTTTGTATACCTACAAAATACTGATTTGTAGGTGGATTGTATATCAATTTGGTGATCCAGATATCACCAGCTGAGTCTATAGCTGTGAGGAAAGATCTTCTTGTGCAGGTATTCCACAACTTCTTTTTTATCCTCCAGTTTCTCAAATTCATAGTATGAAATCTAGAGACAGAGTAAAACTAAGGCCATTGTGGAGCATACACTAGTTTGGAATTTGCTTAATTGGCTGTAAGTTTGAAGCCTTGTAATGAATACAAGACTGAGGTTTAAAGGAATAGTTAACCCTAAAACAATTTCAATGTCACCCTTATTACGTAAAATGAAATTTGTTCAAATGAAGTTTGTTCACTTCCAGAACAAAAAATCTACAGATAATGTACTCACACTGTTGTCATCCAAGAAGTTCATGCCTTTCTTTCTTTAGTTGTAAATAAATTGTTTTGAGGAAAACATTTTAGGAATTACCTCCATATAGTGGACTTCTATGGTGCCCATGAGTTTGAATGTCCAAAATGCAGTTTCAATGCAGCTTCAAAGGGCTCTAACGATCAGAGCCAAGGAATAAGGGTCTTATCTAGTGAAACCATTGGTCATTTTCTAAATAAAAAGAAAAATTTACATACCTTTTAACCTCAAATGCTTGTCTTGTCTAGCTCTGCGATGTGCATGAGTACTCCGGCTCAATACAGTTATGGTATGTTGAAAAACTCCCATGTCATTTTCTCCTGTCCTACATCACTGTTTTACCTTTTTTGGTATAGGGCGTTTGACCTTCTGTGCATGTTCACTTTGTAAACACTTGGTCAGTACTTCTGCAGCGATGTAGGATGATTTTAACGTTGGAGGAGAGAATGAGATGGGAGTTTTTCAACAAGCCCCTTTGAGGCTGCATTTGAGCAGCATTTTGGATGTTCAAACTCATGGAGATGATTTACAAAATGTTTTCCTCAAAAAAAACAAAAAAACAATTTCTTTACGACTGAAGAAAGAAAAGCATCTTGGATGACAACGGGATGAGTACATTATCTGTACATTTTTGTTCTGGAAGTTAACTTCTCCTTTAAAGTGCCCCTATTATGGATTTCTGAAAATGACCTTTCATGCAGTGTTTAACACAGCTCTAAGTGAATGAAAACATCCTGCAAAGTTTTAAATCCGAAAGTACTCTGTGTATAAAGTTATTGCCTTTCAAAAGAAGTCGATTTACAGTCATATAAACAAGTCGTTTTTAAAACAAATCTTAAGCGGTTTCACGTTGACGTCAACGTGAAACATTAGTATATTACATGCACCCTTGTTGCGTGTGCAGACCTGGGAAAACTTGAACCCCCCCCCCTACCTCAAACGCTGCAGCGGATTTCTGTGGATAGCATCATGTCGAGAAGACGCTGTGCTCTGCACTGTGAGGGTACAATTGGGATATGTCGAAAAATTATATTCTCATTTTCTCCTTCAAGTTCAAAATCATCCTACATCGCAGCAGAAGTACCGACCCAGTGTTTACAAAGTTAACGAGCAAGGAAGGTCAAACACTCTTTACAAAAAAGGTAAAATGGAGATGTAAGACGATTTTGAAGTTGGAGAAACTGAGATGAGAGTTTTTAAACATACCCTAACTGTCTTGATCCGGAGTGCACAGAGTATGCATGTGCATTGCAGAGCTAGACGAGACGAACATTTGTGGTTAAAAAGTATGAAAATATTATATAGAAATAACTGATCGTTTTGCCAGATAAGACCCTTATTCCTCGACTAGGATCGTTTAGAGCTCTTTGATGCTGCATTTTTAATCTGTTGAGCACCATTGAAGTCCAGTATATGGAGTAAAAAACTTGAATGTTTTCCTCAAAAAACTTAATTTCTTTGCAACTAAAAAAGAAATACATGGGATGACATGGGGGTGAGAAATTCTAAGGAAATTTTTATTTCATGGGAGTAATCCAAATTGTTGCTCTCATGTACTCTGTAGCATGCAAAATACAAATTTAGTTGTGCGAGTCGTGTTCGCGCTGTGCAGCTTGTAGGTCCTCTGGCTAACCGGCTAACAGCAACATCTGTTCGCTCGCAATAGAAATGTGTCGATGAATAGTGAATGTTTGTTGTTGTTATTATTTGGAGTTATGATAAAGAATAGAGCAATACGTTGGTGTACAAACTGCAGTGCTTTATCAATATGTTTCTGCATTGGGCTAATGCATATACCATGGCTGTTTGGGTGTTTAATGTAACGATGATGGGCGTTCTGTTTCCGGCATGCAATGTACGCAGTAGACTGGTTTATGGGACCAATCACCGCAGATTAGCATCACGCAATGGAAGGGTTTGTAAAAATGATTCGCTCAACGATTCATTTGGGAGTCGTTGAGCAAATAAGGTAAAAATATTGCATATTTAAGACAAGAAAGCGTTTTTTGATCTTGCATGCATGCCAACCTGTTGTTGGGGAGTCCTAAAACCAAAATATGAACCTTTCATAAACCATAATAGGGGCATATTAAGTTACACCTTGAATGTTAATTTAACAAAATAATGGGGATCCTAAAAATTCTTTGGTTTCTTCTGCATATTTGAACCCTATTTAACAGTGACTAACAGTATTTTCACACAGAGGGAGGACAACTGATGCTCAGGGAAGGTGATGATGGGCTAATTTGTGTTTATTCTGTCTTCTGGGAAACATAAATACCATGTGTACTTTCTGAAGAAAAAATTGACACTCTTAATGCATTTTGTCTGTTTCCTTGAGCATCCATGAATGTTTTCACCTTTTGTAATAATTGTGTACAAGCCCCTCAGTTTTCTTAAATGTGAAAAGATGGAAAGTTTAAATATGCAAAGATGCGATACAACCAGAAAATGGTACAAATAAATAAAGAAATGAAACTTTTATGAACCCTTCTATTTTGTTAAAATTTGTTTGGTAGATTCTGCAAGATGTATGTAAGGTTGTGACCACAACTCTAATTTTCTTTCTATTGTGGAACCAAAAAAAAAAAAAGATTTGTTTAAAACGACATTGGGATAATTTACACATTTTATTTTGGGGGGAACTATTCCTTTGAATTAACATTTTAGCCTAATCTATGAAACATTCAAATATACTTAGAAATGCATAGAAGAAGAAAAAATTAGAAGCGCATACAGTCTGTTAATAAAAAGGCAAAAGAAATTAAGTTTGTTTTACCTGAACAACTTCATATCCCAGAATCCTCAGGTGACGCTGCTTGATGGCTTCCCTGCCTAGCAGTTTCTCTGCATTTGCTGCAAAGCGCTTAGACCCATCAATACAGACAGCAATTCTGATAATACACAAATTAATGTTAAGATCACAATATGCATGTATTCTCACAGACAACTAATAATCAGTGCCTACTTTGTTTGCAAACAGCGGAACATGCCTTACCTTTTATGGACGTCATCTGTATGAGAAGCAGGCAAGACATACCCTTCTTCATCTAATTTTATCTCAATGTCTGCAAATATACAAACACAGAGATATTAAAATCTGAAGGTTTACATGTGTTAGTGTAAGAAGTTGATAGCTATATAATTTTAGGACCAGAGTGGATGCATTATATGTACCTATCGTATAGCAATATGGTGTAAGTACTCTGGAAGCAAAGTAAGATTGAGCTCCCAGCAACTCCACTAGGGCAGACTTCACAGCATTGTAGAAATGAGGTTCCACCGGAGTCTCCAAAGACTGTCCAGAAGCCAAAAATGACTTTACTCGAAACTTTGGCGAAAGTCGTGGTCCCTTCATTCAAGTGTAGGAAAATGTAAATAAGCATTGCAGTTATGAATAAATAAGCAACATTAGTATATAATTCATATATAACACTTCTTTTACATTTTATTCTTTTTTGGGAGCCAAAAAGGCAGGGTATACTTCATTTTCTCGTGCACAGCTGAGTCCATGCAGCTTTTCAACCGCAGATCAGCGTGGATGAACACACCTAGTTTAGTACCACCTAGTTACCTCAGGGTTCCCACTGTTAACCAAATGTAAAATTCCCTGACTTTCACTGACTAAAAAGCTGAATTTCCATTACCTATAATGAACAGATCCATCCATTTGCAAGCTTTATTTACATTTTAGTACAAAACACACATACATACATACACTATTGAAGTGGTCATTTTGCAGCCAAACATCTTGAAATTTACATTTTCCTGGCATGTTTGCCTTAGTTAACAGAAATAGCCTGGTGACTGGATTTGACTTAAATGATTGCCAGTTGATGAGTGGGAAGGGAATAAAATGGCACTGACTAATGGCACAAACTAAAATTTAAAGCAACAAACAAAAATATTGGACGAACAAATATATAAAATTCCCTGACTTTCAATGTCTGGAATAGACATTTTTAAAAATTCCATGACCCTTGGGAACCCTGTTACCTCTTCTGTATCAACATTCGCCTTGCATGTGTGCACAGTGCTGGGTAGTATCTGATTACATGTAAGCTGGATTATGTAATTGGGTTCCAAAATATAAGTACTTGATGAAATTGTTCACAATTTACTGATTCTCCCTAATTGTTTTTTCTCTTTTATATTTTCTTTCTAAAAATTCTGTCACATCATTTAGCTTTGACCATATTTACAATATAGCATGGCCATGTAAATGTCATTTAAAAAAAATGGGGGAAAAAGGCACCCCTCAAGCAATTATACCATGTATGAAACAAACAATTCAAAGTTTCACAGTTATTTCTGTGAAACACCAGTAACCACTGATTCGGGAAGTCTAAACATATAATATATAAATAATATATAAATCTGGAAGTGTGTAATCTCATTGCTGTTTCATATTTTCATATATCTAATGTTGGTTCATGCAATTAAGGGATTCCCAAACATTTTTTGCCAACCAAACCTCTTTGACAAAATACTTAATTGAAATATCTCTGAGGAAGTTAATATCTCAATAATTTAACAACACATTTGCATGTTTACAGTTTTCTGATGGAATGGTCCCAGTAACATGGAGGTAAACAAATAAAATATTTCTATTTCAAGTGCCAAAATATTTTTTAATTTATACATTTTATTTTACATTTTCATATATATTTTACATTTTCATGATTTAATTAAATATTAACTACTACAGTTTTTACAGTAAGACCAGGGAAACCCTGGTGTAATTTAAAATGTCTGTTTCTACATCAATGTTGAATAGTATGTTTCATTCTAAATTCAAAACACTGGATAAAAAAGTAATCTGAAAAGTAATCAGAATCATCTAAAATGTGGTACCTAGATTACATTACTAAGTACAATTTACATCATGTAAACTGTAATCAGTAACAGACTCTAATTTGTAGGGCTGGGCGGTATACCTTTTCATACCGAATACCGGTGTTTTTTTTTTTTATGATATTCATTTTTCATATACCCCAATACCGGTGAGTGTGTGCGTACAAAGCGCTGGGAACACCTATGTTGACGCAAACAGAAACCGCAGCTTGCACGTGCTTGTCTGAAGCAACACATCTGAGTATTTCAGTATATCTGAGAAAGACCCAGGGTTAGCGATTTGCAAAACTTGTAATGCCGAAATTTCAAGAGGGGGTGTGTCTGCAGAGCCGGCCCTCCCTATAGGCGAACTAAGCGGCTGCTTAGGGCCCCGCCGCCACTAGGGGGCCCCCACTAGTGATCCAAGTCATTACGTTGCAAAGCGCGTGGCTGTCACTAACCAAGTTTCCATCCAGTTTTCGAACTTTTTTGTTAATCGACAAAGAGAATATGCGTAAAATAAACCTGCGAAATTTGCTGTCCAACCGGCCTTTTACCGATAAAATGGTGTGCATAATGACCTCATCCCTAAAAAAAAAAAGAAACCGTGACATAAGATTTGGTGTATCGCAAAAAAAAAAAAAAAAAAAAATTGCCCTTGAGCTGTTTCCATACATAATTTCGCCTATATTGCGTAAATTATATAGGCTAGTAGCCTGTTCTTTATCCATTTGAAACAAAACCTAATACTAAATGTAAGTGTCAAGAGGTATTTTTTTTTTTTACTTTGTTAGACTATTTACTTGATCATCAACAATAATCATAAAAAGGAGCAGTTGTATTTCTATCATTTTTTCTGATTAACTTTTAAATAGGAATGTTAATTTCGATTATTTCTCCTGACAACCGACGGTCATTTTTAACCGTTAACCGACAAGGTTATGTTAAAGTACAATTAAATGAAATTTTAATTAATACGCGGCTGTGACCCATAAAAAATACCTAAATTTGTTTTCCATGGATTAATTTTATACACGCAAAAAGCAGCATAAACAACAGAATGTGAGGATTCACATGGTCACGCACCTGCAGCGATTCTGCAAATGGAGGAAAACATTATAAAAGCTATATAAAAGAAACAAATAGATATGCAAAATATATTTTTCTAAATAAATAATGAATTAACAAAACGAAAAAAAAACGTGAAACAATTAGTAGCCTATATCAACCTATGCAGAATTTAGTTTCTTTTTTCTGATGCGCTTTTGAGAAAGCGGCATCCTTTTTGTTTTCTTTTTTACAAAAGCAGACTGTTTGTTTTTAATGTGAATGTGCATAAATAAAATAAATATTTAGAATAGTTTGGAATAATGTCTTACTACTCTTATATGACCACAAACGAAGGAGTAGGCTATTGTAAGTTTCTTCCACTTTTATAAGGGGGAAAAAAATCAAGTGAGCGTGCTGGCGCCTCCTGCGCGCAGTTAAGCATTAGGCTACTAACTGGATCGACAACGCGGCTTCATTGTCAAAATAAAATACAGTCAAACATATTGAAAAACATGCTGTTTTATTTCCTCTCATTTTAGGACAAATCATTTAAATTTAATGGAACGATACTCATAACACAAGAACAAAAATATAAGAAGCTACTAACAAGCCAAAACGAGTTAATTTAAAATGTTGTACTTATCATTCCAATATCCACATAAAACAAGATTTTCAGAACAAAATGAATACATTTTAACTTGCAACGTAGCCTACTAAAGGAACATTAAATTAAGATATGTATGTTTGAGAGGTAACTTGTCAGTTTAATCAAATGAATATGATTTATGCGTTTTTTGAACTGGAAAACGGTGCTTTAACATTAGCAACACGAACAGGGACGCTGCCTCACATTTATTTGCCTCTCTACAAAAAGTGTTTCCAAACAGATTTTTGTGACATTTGAAGTATGGATTAAGAATTAATGTTCTAAAGTTAAACTAAAAAAGATTGTTTTGACACATAAGAAATTTAATCGACAAGGCATTTCCATCAGCTATGTCGAAAGCGCAAATTCCGAAGCTTTACATGTTTTTTTTTTTTTTTTTTTTTTTTTTGTTTTTTTTTCCCACAAAAAAAATCTTTGGATGGAAACCTGGCTACTGGCAATACTCGATTTTTTTGCATGCTTTTGCAAGGCAGGGCCCCAAAATTATCCTGCTTAGGGCCCCCAGATGAACAGGGCCGGCCCTGTCTGCAGTGATGACTAGAGCAGAGATCGGCGCATTGTGCGCAGACAGATGTAGCTTTCAGTGAGAGAAAAACAATGGCTTTACGTTGGTGTTACGTCGCAATATTTTAAAGATATGTCTTTTCTATATACTGTATTTTTATTAATATTTATGTTTTAAAGCCAATGGATATCACACAAGCAACGTGGAAACTGATCAATACGTTAAAGTGAAAGTAAAAACTGACTTTCAGCATCTGATGTGCATTCTTTCAGACAATGAGAGACGATTATACTTCATATGCTGATATTAATTTAGTCCCTTAATATTTTTCTTGTGCCCCGAACATGGTGGGAAAAAAAATAAAAAAGAAACGTATTTTGTGTAAGGTTTGTTTTTGAAAGTCTTAAATAAAGCTCTTAATTTTCATTGATGACTGCAGTGTTATTAGGGGGTTATGAAAGTCATAATAATGATTTCAGGTGGTCTAAAATGTGGGGACTGAAAGACAAGAATTGCGATGAAACTTCAAAAGGCTATCCATTGAATAAATATGAGCGCTGCACGTTTCAAAATCATTTGTTGCGCTACTTTGTACACTACCATTCTGACAGCGCCTCCTGCTGGAAGAGAAACGCGTAGACTTGTAAATGTGAACTTGTGAAGAATGCACAATAAAGTGTTGTGTATTTTGACTGCAAATCATGAATTCTGATTTCTTCACCTCATTACAATTGAGTGCCACTGTCACTTCTTTGTGAACAGCAGCATTTTGTGAGACCAATCAAACCTGGGTTAATACTAGTCCAGTCAATGTAAGCCAATATACTGCAGTAATTATTCTCTAATTTATTAGGAAATGTGGTTAACACCTAGTCATGCATGAAAAAAAAAATACCGTCATATACCGTGATACCGTATAATTTTGAAAAATACCGTGATATAAATTTTTGGTCATACCGCCCAGCTCTACTAATTTGTAAGAAATCTACCCGGCACTGTGCACCCGAACAGAATAAGAATTATTACCTAGTCAGAATTATTACTTAAAATGTGGTACCTACATTACATTACTAACTACAATTTACATGATGTAAATTGTAATCAGTAACAGACTCCAATTCTTAAGAAAATTGCAAAAAAAAAGAAAAAAAAAAAAATGCAGTTTCACTCACATCATAAAATGGACACTCAAGCTTTACAGTCATGTAAAGTTGGGTCAGCTGTGCAAGAACTCCATGATCTATTCCACTGCCGTTCTCCCCTTCGAAAGAGAGATGGAAATTTTATTATTATTATTATTTAAAAGAATATTGCATAGGAATGTTAACGATTAAGTGTTCAATAATTTTAATAAAAGAATGTTGTCGATTAACCAATTTCAGCATAAACATGTTAATCATGCAAGTAAATGTAAAATCACTGTTTCACATGGAAACTAAATTATCTAAACCATACACTATTAATAGCAATAAATTAATTAATTACATTTAAATGTACTTAATTATTACAATACAGGGGACTGAACATTTATTCATGTTTGAGCATATTTAAACAATGTATAAGTAGGCCAAATGTATATGAAAATGGAGAACTCCAAATATCATTATTCCATATTAATGGTAATGATAATTAATCAATTAACGTTAAAATAAATGATCAACTAATCATGAATATTTTTGAAAACTGAACTGTACTGTATAGAAAATAGTTAATGGTTTCTTACCCTGTAGCTGTTGCATGAAGTAAGGGCTGAAGACTTTTGAGACAAAGTTAAGTGGGTATCTCTGTAGAAGGGTACAGGCATACAGTAGGTCTAGCAGGGCTCTGGGCTGAAATTGTGAAAACCGGGCGTGCAAAACAGACTCCACCTTTCGGAACAATCTCCCAGCGTCAGGTGGCAGATATCCCAAAACTCCCAGTGTAGCTATCTGTTGTGACACCTGCCACGTCGAGTACTCTTCTGCACGATACACAAAACTCTCAGCCACCGTGTTAAAAACAGGTGGAGAAAGAATGCGCCATTGCCTGAAAAACTGCATCACCTTGGTTATGGTTTCTGCGTCAGCAGTGAAGGCAACCTTGGGCACATGGCGCTCAAGAGCTTCCACAAGAAAGTGGTCACTGTGTCCATAGTGCATAAGTGCTGACAACACCACAGTCAGTTCTGGATCTGCAAAGTTTTGCACATGATGGACAGCTTGCTTGCAAAGCGCAATTACAAGTGGTAATGCTTGCTCATGTCTCAATTTGAATAAAGCACCTAGAATTTCACTAATCGCCCCTGGGCCCATTTGTTGCACTAATCGAAGTGACTGAGTATTCATTTCATTTAGAAGCTCCAAATAGCATCCATCTTCACCCAAACCAGTTGCTAGCATAGAGTAAGCAGCAACTAGCTCTGCTGTATTCCACTGAGTTGTATCTTTATTTTGGAGCTGACTCATAGCTTGTTTTATAATGCTGCTGTTAGGGCCTTCCAGTGCAAATAAAGCTCTTGATAACCCACATAGCACTTCAACACTGAGCCGTTCCAAATTCAATCTCTTCTGACTTTCGAACACCAGTCTTAGCACAAGGCGGCTCTGAGGGTCAAGGTAGAGACGTGTACAGCCTAGGAGAGCTTTAACCAATACCTCATCCTCTAATCTGGCTGAGTCATGCTCCAGTGTTTGACAAAGTTTATTAAGGCCCACATCTGATAGCAGTATTTGTGGTTTCCAAAGACCACACTCAAAATCTGCCAATCTGTGAAGTATAGAAGCTGCTGCTGCACCCGAGAGGAGAGGGTAAGATTGCAAGAGACGTAAAACTTGCTGAGATGAAGTACAGGAGGTGAGTCGTTTCATAAAGATGTGGTCCTCATCAGAAGTCAGGTGGTGCAACAAAGACAGACCACTTCCACTGGGGAGGAGCTCCTGGTAAGGGCGAACAGATCCAGCAACAAGGAACATTGGGTCTTGTTTTGTGGTGCATACACCCCTTGAACTGAGGCTGGAACATGTGGGAAAGCAAACAATTGGGGTTCGGAGACAGGGAGAAGACAGATGCCTACCAGCACATGCTTTCAGTGATGGAAGGATTCGGTCACCCAAATGGCGGAAATGCAGCCTCAGTGCCAGCATTCTGGCCATGACAAAAAGTGCTACCATTTCTTTAATCTAGAGTCACAACAAAAGAAAGAACATGCAAGTTAAACATCAGAAATGTTTCTGTTTTAAGGTCAAGTCATGTTTATATCAATGATTCTCAAACTCAAATTGATGCTTCCTTTTCTTCTCACTCTGTCCTTAAAGGGATGGTTTGGAGTAGAATTGACTTCATTGCTATGCACTCCGAAGCCCATGTAAATACCCCATCCGAAGTTTTTTTTGCCTTAGTCAAACATTTATGGAGATTATTAGAGTTTTTCGAATTGCTTGTTACAGGAGTGAATGGTACATGTGGTGTATCTCGTAAATTGCACCACTAAACGTGCAAGTAATCTTACCAAACTTGTACACTAGTGTAAATAGGTTATGTACTCACAAAACGCTGCATCAGAACATTTGTAAGTCCACCATGAGTGTTTTAAAAACACGTTTTACCCAAGAACTACTAGTCTCAGAAACTACAAGTCAACGTCACTTCCCTGGTTTGAAAAAAGCATGTAAAAGTCCTCCTACTACATCTGTGTGCATGTCAACTTGTAGGAGGACTTTTACGTGCTTTTTTCAAACCAGGGAAGTGACGTCGACGTGTCGCCATTTGTAGTTTTTGAGACTAGTAGGGATCGGCTAAAACGTGTTTTTAAAACACTCATGGTGGACTTACAAATGTTCTGATGCAGCGTTTTGTGAGTACATAACCTATTTACACTACTGTACAAGTTTGGTAAGATTACTTGCACGTTTAGTGGTGCAATTTACGAGATACACCACATGTACCATTCACTCCTGTAACAAGCAATTCGAAAAACTCTAATATCTCCATAAATGTTTGACTAAGGTAAAAAAAACTTCGGCTGGGGTATTTACATGGGCTTCGGAGTGCATAGCAATGAAGTCAATTCTACTCCGAACCATCCCTTTAAGCATGTGACTCAAAAACTATGCAAATTACATCACTTGGGTAAGGGGCCACAATGACCACAATATTACATTAGGCAAATCGTAGTCTGTGGAGGAAATGCAATTAGTTTGAGAAAATTTTTAATTAAATTTATTTATTTTGTGGATATGAT
>NC_133363.1:15921024-15941025 GCF_049309525.1 Garra rufa | reverse complement strand
AAAGAGCTTTATTACCAAGTAAGTTTACACACACAAATAATTTGATTAGGCGACAGGAGTTTCCAGTGCAGAAGAAAGTATAGACAAGTGTAAACATACATAATAGTGCATACAGTGCCTATAGAAAGTCATCATACCGTGTGAACCTTTTGTCACATTACACCCTGGAAAATAAAATTAATGAAGTCTAACTTTTTTGAGCTGCATGTAAACATTATAACGCTCATAATTAAATTAAGGATATCATTTAAAAAAATGCTGGAGGATTATTAAAAATTAATCAGTGAAATGCCTGGTTTGGTAAAGTATCAAACCCCTTAGAGGGGGTTGCGACACTCAATCGCCATTTATGGATGCCAAAGGAATGAATGAGAAGTGCCGTAAGCTGAATCCCACCTGTCGCGAAAAGTCAGTGATTTCTCTTATAAAACAGCCCTTTTTTCATGGTAAACTCTAAAAATAGTTCAAATCAAAAAATATTGTTTAGTATAAAACATGCTGAAGATTAGCAGATGTTTATTCAGCATAGTACAGACTCTCCTCCATTGACATCCATTATTAAAAAAAATGGCTACAAAAACATTTCAAGGGCTTTAGCTATCCCTCAGAGAACTGTTCAGAGCATCAAGAAGTGAAAAGCCTATGGCATCACCAGCACATTGCCTAAATCAGGCCGTCCGTCCAAAGTGGATGACAGAACCAGGAGGTCATTGATAAGAGAAGCTACCAGGAGGCCAAAGAAAATTTTGAAGGACTTACAAGGCTTTATGCGGGGTCTGGTCTGTCTGTGCATGTGAAAACTATCTCCCAACCTTTACACTAGTTTTGGGTGATATGCTTAATTTTCATATTGTTCTATCATCAGCGTGTGAGATCGCAGCCGTGCTAATTTATTTAATTTATTTAATTATCTCTGTACTAAATTTCTTATTCGTTTTGTCAGGGCAGTCTTGGTAATGGGCATGTAGTTGTGCATGTACAAAGCACTGACGGTAGTTCCGCCGGAGCGGTTCCAGTTTACTTTCAGTTTCATTCTCTGCTATCCGCTATCTTCAGTCAGTGGTAAATGTGCGTGCATGAATGTAAATTAATGAATCTTTCTTTACCCGTCATATTGCGATAATGTTACTGCTGCATGTCTGATTGTTATCATCATATAATCAGTGAAGCTATCTACAATTTATGAAAAATACATCTCTTACCCCTTATTTCCAGTGCACATGTCTGTGGACACTAGTCAATGCCCTGTGGCAAGTTTCTGAGGCATCCTAGAAGTGGATCTCTGCACTGCATTGCTAAAGTTTTTTTTTTTTTTTTTTGACGCATAATAATAATAATCGTTATGCTATCGATATCTCTGATTATCATCGATACACAATACTATCGTCTACCGGCACAACCCTACTTTACACAAAGCTGGCCTGTATGGCAGGGTGGCACGGAAGAAGCCTTTTTAATTTCCATTATGCAAAAACACATTTGGAAGAGCCTGATACCTTGGCAAAAGGTGATATGGTCTGATGAGATCAAAGCACTATGTTTGTCGAAAAGCAAACACACCACACCACCCAAAACACAATGTGAAGGTGAATGTCCTTGAGCGGCCAAGTCAGAGCCCTGACTTAAATCCAAACGAAAATCTTTGGATGGCTTGAAAAGAGCTGTCCATTGCCGCTCACCACAGAATTTGACTGAACTTCAGCAATTCTGCAAGGAAGAGTGGCCAAATATTCCCCAATCAAGGTGTGCAAAGCTAGTACAGACACACCCAAAAAGACTGATGGCTGTACTTAAAGCAAAAGGTGGCTCTATGAAGTATTAAATCAAGGGGCTGATGACTTTTCCACTCCTGTTTTTCTAGTTTTGTTTGTTTTTAATTAATTTGAAGAATTGTTGTATTTCTTTCTTTTATTGGTTTAATGTTGTAAGACCAGAATTGTATATACAGGGTTATGAGGATTTTCTCTATGCACTGTATACATGAATTACACAGTAGATATGGAATATAACACTAATATAAGAAAAAAAAAACATAAGAATTTAAGAAAAAAATTACCATATACAGACAAATTAAGCAATCATTGAAATATTAACGTAGCTCCCTTTATGTGTAGTTAATCATGTGTAACTCTAACCAGGTCATGGCAGACAAAATTATGATTACAAAGGCTTAAAATAGGACATCGGGAAAATCTAAAATCCAGTGGTAGAACAAACTGTTCCCCTTCAAAATAATCCTTAGACAGGTTGGTAAGATGTTATAAATAAAAGTGTGGCTTTGGAAAACAATAAAAAAGCACAATCAATATCGTACAACAGAGTTTGACTAATAAAGGAAAAAGACAGGGAAAAAAAGAAAGAAGAAATGCTAGAATTAGAATTCAATCTACGTCCAACAATGGAACATGCTCCCTGACATACTGCTTGAACGGGTCCCAAGCTTTATTAAACTGGCTAGATGAGCCTCTTATAGAATGTTAGATTTTTTCCAACTTTAGAAAGAAGAGGACATCACGAATCAATTGTGTTGGACTTGGAGGCTTATTATCCTTCAATATTAATCAATACAAGCAATATTAATCGTTTGCCTAACAGCATGATAAAAGCTAAACAATCAGATTGTATCTTTGTAAGTTTATATGAAATGGGAGCGATTCCAAAAATCACTATCAATGGGCAAGGGGCAATCAATTTACCTAAAAAACCAGAAACAGTTTCAAAGATAGTGGACCAGAAGCCGCTAAGCTTTGTACAGGACCAGAACATATGTGCATGTGAGGTTGGGGTAAACCTACAACGATCACAAGCAGGGTCTATATCCTGAAAGTGCTTGGATAGTTTTAACTTTGTCCAGTGTGCACGATGTACAACTTTGCACTGCAGAAGTCCATGTCTTGCACAGACTGAAGACTTGTGTACTCTAAATAATATTGATTCCCAGTCCTCATCAGAAATAACTATTTCTAAATCATCTTCCCACAATTCTTTTACTTGGGAAAGGGATGTGTGGAGAGGGGTCAAAATTTTACAATAAAGTGTTGATATAATGCCTTTCCATCTTAGAGGGTCCTCCAATACATGATCATATGGAGAACATGGAGGCGGAGCAGGAAACTGAGGGAACATTTTACGCACAAAGTCACAAATTTGAAGAAAAAAAATTATTCTTAGGAATACAGAACTGCTCGCACATCTGCTGGAATGAACAGAAAGCTCCCTCATGGTACAAGTCTTTAATTTGCTTAATGCCTTTAGCATGACAAGATGTAAAAGACTTGTCAATTATTGAAGGTTTGAAGACATGATTAGAATGAATGGGAGATTGAGGGGACATAGTTTGCCAACCGAAATGACGTCTCATCTGTTTCCAAATTTTAAGTGTTGATCTTACAAGTGGATTTTTTGTAAATTTGTCACAGGGATAGGAAAGAGGTGTGTAAACTAAAGCTGTTAGCGAAGAAGGCAAGCATGAGGCTGATTCAATGGCTATCCATGATAAGGCATCAGCCCCAGGGTCTTCATATAGCCAGTGCAATATAGGGCGAATATTTGAGGCCCAATAATAACATTGAAAATTAGGCAAAGACATTCCACCCAGTGACTTAGGACGTTGGAGAAGACTTTTACTTATTCTAGCAGGTTTTCCATTCCATATAAATGATCCGAGAGCGCTATCCAGCCTACGAAAAAATTTGTTGGTTATAAATACTGGGATGCATTGAAACAGATAGGTGAACTTAGGCAGCACATTCATTTTAACAAAATTTATTCGACCTGCGACTGATAATGGGAGCAAGGCCACCGCTTTAAATCTGTCACGTTGGGATAGAGGAGATCTGGGTCCAAAAGCAGGTAAGTAATATTTCTTAAATTAAACACAAATAAACAAACAAAACAAAGGTCAACACGGCACAACAAACAGGAGCGAGATAGTGATCGCCGCCGCGTCAGGAACAGAGACAGCGGACGCCGCCGTGTCAGGAACAGAGATAGCAGTCAGTGCCGCATCAGGAACAGAGACAGCGGTCACTTCCGCGTCAGGAACAGAGACAGCGGACGCCGCCGCGTCAGGAACAGAGATAGCGGACGCCACCGCCTCAGGAACAGAGATAGCAGTCAGTGCCACATCAGGAACAGAGACAGCGTTTACCGCCGCATCAGGAACAGAGATAGCGGTCACAGCCGCGTCCGGAACAGAGAACGCGGTCACGGCCGCGTCAGGAACAGAGATAGCGGTCGCCGCCGCGTTAGGAACAGAGATAGCGGACGCCGCCGCGTCAGGAACAGAGATAGCAGTCAGTGCCGCGTCAGGAACAGAGACAGCGTTTACCGCCGCGTCAGGAACAGAGATAGCGGTCACCGCCGCGTCCGGAACAGAGATAGCGGTCACCGCCGCGTCCGGAACAGAGAACGCGGTCACGGCCGCGTCAGGAACAGAGATAGCGGACGCCGCCGCGTCAGGAACAGAGATAGCAGTCAGTGCCGCGTCAGGAACAGAGATGGCGGTCACTTCCGCGTCAGGAACAGAGATAGCGATCGCCGCCGCGTCAGGAACAGAGATAACGGACGCCGCTGCGTCAGGAACAGAGATAGCGGACGCCGCCGCGTCAGGAACAGAGATAGCGGACGCGCCGCGTCAGGAACAGAGACAGCGGTCACTTCCGCGTCAGGAACAGAGATGGTGGTCACTTCCGCGTCAGGAACAGAGATGGCGGTCACTTCCACGTCAGGAACAGAGATGGCGGTCGCCGCCGCGTCAGAAACAGAGATAACGGACGCCGCTGCGTCAGGAACAGAGATAGCGGACGCCGCCGCGTCAGGAACAGAGATAGCGGTCACCGCCGCGTCAGGAACAGAGATAGCGGTCACCGCCGCGTCAGGAACAGAGATAGCGGACACCGCCGCGTCCGGAACAGAGATAGCGGTCACCGCCGCGTCCGGAACAGAGAACGCGGTCACGGCCGCGTCAGGAACAGAGATAGCGGACGCCGCCACGTCAGGAACAGAGATAGCAGTCAGTGCCGCGTCAGGAACAGAGATGGCGGTCACTTCCGCGTCAGGAACAGAGATAGCGATCGCCGCCGCGTCAGGAACAGAGATAACGGACGCCGCCGCGTCAGGAACAGAGATAGCGGACGCCGCCGCGTCAGGAACAGAGACAGCGGTCACTTCCGCGTCAGGAACAGAGATGGCGGTCACTTCCGCGTCAGGAACAGAGATGGCGGTCACTTCCACGTCAGGAACAGAGATGGCGGTCGCCGCCGCGTCAGAAACAGAGATAACGGACGCCGCTGCGTCAGGAACAGAGATAGCGGACGCCGCCGCGTCAGGAACAGAGATAGCGGACGCGCCGCGTCAGGAACAGAGATAGCGGTCAGTGCCGCATCAGGAACGGAGACAGTGGTCACTTCCGCATCAGGAACAGAGATGGCGGTCACTTCCGCGTCAGGAACAGAGATGGCGGTCACTTCCACGTCAGGAACAGAGATGGCGGTCACCGCCGCATCAGAAACGGAGATAGCGGTCGCCGCCGCATCAGGAACGGAGATAGTCGCTGCCGCTTCGGGGATCGAGGCAGCGGACGCCGCCGCTTTCCCGCGGAAGAACGTCTCCGCCCCCGCCGCAAAGTAGGGGCGCATCTGCGCAGCCTCGGCCCTACAGGCGTCCATCTGCGCCAAACAGGCGTAGAGGAACTCAAAACGAGCAGCCGACGCCTCCTCAAAAGAAAGATTCCTCCCCGCTGGACCCATTTGTGGAGTCTGCATTCTGTCACGTTGGGATAGAGGAGATCTGGGTCCAAAAGCAGGTAAGTAATATTTATTAAATTAAACACAAATAAACAAACAAAACAAAGGCCAACACGGCACAACAAACAGGAGCGAGACTGGAGCAAGAGACACAGAAACAAACCAACAGGAACAGGGAACAAGAAACAATGCAGACCAGGGTAGTGGAAGTGTGGAGATTATAAAGACAATAGTGATTGTGAACAGCTGGGGAAGAACGGGTGACATAATCAGGACAGGTGAACAATCAGGGAAGTGCAGTGCAGGGAAGGGAAAACAGCGACCCCAGGTGGCTGAGGAAAACCCCACAGCCCAGATCATGACAAAATCCTGTTCAACTCGTTCCAATAAACGGGGAAAGTTATCGGCAAAAAGTTTAGAAAAGGTGTTAGGGACACGTATACCAAGATATGTAAATGAGTGGGAAACTTTAAAAGGGAGAGAGGAGGTAGGGAGCTCTCGGGCGGCGTTGTTGATAGAAAACATTTCACTTTTCTGTAAATTTAATTTATAGCCAGAGAGCCTTCCAAAAATATCAAAAATTTTGAGGACATGAGGCAAGGATTTAGATGGGTCAGAAATATATAGAATCAAGTCGTCCGCGTACAGAGAAACTTTATGCTCTCTCCCTCCTCTGATTATACCAGCTATTTTTGAGTTCTGGCGCAAAGCGATGGCCAAAGGCTCTATTGCGACTGCAAACAAAAGAGGCGACAGGGGGCAACCCTGTCTTGTGCCTCGACTGATCTGAAAATATGCAGAAGAAATATTGTTAGTATGGACAGAGGCAAGTGGGACTTTATATAATAGCTTAATCCAAGATATAAAACTGGCTCCGAAACCAAACATCTGAAGAGTGTGGAATAAATAATCCCACTCCACCCTGTCAAATGCCTTTTCTGCATCAAGTGAAATCAAAACTTCAGGCATTGGTGAAGACATGGGATGGTAAAGGATGTTAAATAATCATCTGACATTAAAGAATGAAAATCTGTTTTTAATAAAGCCAGTTTGGTCAGTGGAGATAATACTAGGAAGAACCGTTTCTAATCGTGAAGCAAGAATTTTCGCTAAAATTTTTACACCAACATTTAAGAGAGATACTGGGCGATATGAACTACACATATGGGGATCTTTGTCCTTTTTCAGAATTAAAGAAATTGAAGCTTCTCGCAAAGTTTGGGGAAGGCAGTCTAGATTGAATGATTCATTGTACATATTTAGCAAAAGGGGAGCTACTTGTCTAGAAAATTTCTTTAAAAATTCAGCCGGAAAGCCATCAGGGCCAGGGCTCTTACCACATAGCATGGCTGATATGGCATCACAAACCTCATCTAAAGAAATAGGGCCATCCAAAAATTGCACGGCATCAGTATTGATGTGAGGAAGTGAGAGATCTTTAAAAAAGTTATGAAAGTCTTCATAACCAGAGGTTTGTTCAGAAGAATACAATAACCGATAAAATTCCAAAAATGAGTTATTAATTTCATGATGGTCTGACAATAAGGTATTGTGTGTTTTAATAGCTGGAATAATATGGGAAGCAGAGGACTGCCTGAGCTGATGGGCTAAGAGTCTGTTAGCTTTCTCCCCATACTCATAAAAAGCATGTCTTGATTTAATCAACATCTCCTCTGTAGCTACAGTCGAAAGGGTGTCAAAATCGGCTTTTAAGAGAAGATATTCTTTAAGTATTACGGACGAAGGGTTACTTATATAGTGATTTTCTAACTGTGCAATGCATCTCGTCAGATCTGCCATAGACTTCTTCAGTTTGTTTTTTTTCAAATGATGTGTAAGAAATAATTTGACCTCTAATGTAGGCTTTGAATGTTTCCCAGATTGTGCTGTGTGTTATATCTGGGGTAGCATTCACATTGATAAAAAAATCTATTTGGGAAGAAATACCCTGGACAAACTCCTCAATAGTTAGCAGACGAACATTCAGCCTCCAGAGTGGGCGCTGCATGTATCTACATTCAAACCTCAGGCCTAAAGTGAGAGGAGAATGGCCTGAAATGACGATTGCATTGTAAGTGCAATGTTGAACCAATGGTAGGAGCTTGTTATCAATTAAAAAGTAATCAATGCGGGAGAAAGACTGATGGGCATGAGAAAAGAAAGAATAGCCGCGCGTAGATGGGTTCAGAAATCGCCAAACATCTGTGACTGCATAATCATTAAGAAAAGAATTTATTATTTTTGCTGACTTTGAGAGGATTGCTCCTCTTTGAGAAGCTCTGTCAAGTTGAGGATTTAAACAAAGATTGAAATCTCCTCCGACAATCAAATAGCTCGAATGTAAATTTGGTAGAACAGAAAGAAACTTAGTAAAAAATGTATCGTCATCAAAGTTAGGTGCATAGATATTAGCCAGTACCACAGGGGTATTAAACAGTGGCCCAGATACTATGATGTATCTGCCATTACCGTCTGCCAGCACATCTGAGGGGTTAAAAGAAATATCTTTATGAATAAGGATAGCGACTCCCCTTGCTCTACTAGAAAATAAGGAATGAAAGGATTGTGAAACCCATCTTCTACGCAATTTAGCATGGTCAGAGATATTAAGATGGGTTTCCTGTAAAAAGACAATTTTAGCTTGTAAACCATCCAGGTGAGTTATCACTTTGTTAAGCTTAGAAGGACGGCCAAGACCTTTCACATTACAGCTCACAAAATTAATGACTCTGTTTATAGACATAAGGATGAGAGAGAAATATTACAGATATGTACCGAGATGCTGAATGTACAAAAATAACAGATTGTGCAATGCAAAATATACAGCCACACCAGTAGGATAAGGAAATGAGGAAGGGAGGGAAAAAATAAATAAAAATAAATAAATAAATGAAAACCACAAACCTGTAACCCCCACATCAACACCTCCCTGAACCAGGTGTATGCAAATCCCCATATAAGACAAGAAAGCACAGACGATGAACGTCTAAGATACGCAAAAAATAAACTGAGCGTATCATCAGGTGAACAGGCATAAGTTAAATATACAGACCGCAGTATAAGTGTCTGTTCAGTTAACACTTATCAGGAGGGGAGAAAAAAAAAAAAAAGGTTAGAATGAAGTCAAACACGTTTCAGATCAAACTATAGACACTACAGACCTGCACATTGTGCATAATTGTGATTTTTGAGAGAAAGAAAAAAAAGACAAGAAATAATAAATAAACAAAAATAGCACACTGGTCAACGCATGCCTCGAGGTTTAACAGCAATTTTGAGGAGTACAAATATAAAAAGTAACACACTCGTCCAGACAAAATGTGATCCTTTCAGAACATCAGAGAGGTAAAGTACCTTGAAAAACTGCAGGCTGGACAATGTCCTCAAAAGACAGCCAATAGAACGTAAGGAGTTCCCATCTAAAGTTATTAAGGCGAGTCTGCAGTTCCGTTCGCGTCAACTGTCTTGAGTGTTTTTCACATACTCCATCGCTTTCTGAGGATCCGTGAAAAGCTGCTCTGCGTTACCTGGCAGGGTGATTCGAAATCTAGCTGGGTGACGAAAGCCGAATCGAGCTCCTTTAGCATTCCGTAACTTAGGTGTTTGCGCACTTCACCAAACTCCGCTCTTTTCTTGGCCTCGCTAGCTGTAAGATCGAAGGAAGAGAAAGAGGTTTTCCCTTGTAGGTCAGCTTTCCATTTTGGCATGCCGTTTGGAGAATCTGTTCACGAATGTGGTAGAAGTGAACCCTAATAATGAAGGGTCTGGGTGGCTGAGCGGGTCTGGGCTTTGGCTGGAGTGACCTATGAGCTCGGTCGAGTAGCGGCTTCTCTTTCAAGTTTAACAGGTCGCGGAGGAAGTTCGAAACAAATTCCATCGGACGGTTGCCCTCTTCTCCTTCACCGATTCCGATCAGTCTGATGTTATTTCTCCTTGATCTGCTTTCTAGATCCTTGCACTTCAAAGATAGAGCGTTAACCTTGGTTTGAAGTTTGGTCACCGTAGTTTCAAGGCGCACAAGAGTATCACTCGCGGCCGTCGCCGAGTCCTCGACGGCTCTCAGCCGCTCTTATTGCGAGCTAAGCGATTGCTGTATTGTGGTAACAGCCGATGTCAGCTCTTCTTTAACACCGTTTAAGTCTGATTGTAGACCACTAATCGCACTCTCAATCTTAACACAAATGTAATTTTTCATGGATTCAAGCGATTGCTTGAACATTTCAGCCGTGAGTGCTTACCCCTCGTGAGTAGCTCTAGGGTCAGCCGAGCTAACGTTAGCCGTTTTAGCCCGCGTCTCATAACCGCCTCGTTTGCTGCCAGGAGCTGCCATTTTGCACACAGTTTCCACTAACTTTGTACCAGTATGTATTCACGAACCATATCACACTTAAAAAAAACAAATAAAATAAACTTCTGGGTCTGTTTGTTATTTAGTTGAAATTCCACCTGTGAGGAGCTCACTAGAAACGCGTCCTCATCACTTTCGCGCTACAGCGCCCCTACCCCCACCCCCCTACCCCCCCCACAGAGCTAAACTGCCAATCCAAACTGTATCCTAATTGTCAGTTATCTATGACAACAGTGATCCTAATTGTCAGTACAGACAAGATACAGCAGTCAAGCTCGCATTTGCTGATGCTCATCCCATCCATGTCTACATAGTAACATGAAGTCTATAACAGGCATTCATTTTACCACTTATTAATAAACGTATACAGTGCTAGCACAATTATTAGGCACACTGATATTCTGGTTATTTTTTCACAAGCACATTTTACACATTTTAAACCAAATTTATCTTAATAACTATTATCCATTTTGTATTTAATCATTTATAAGAGATATATAATTGTCAATGAAAGCTGGAAGTGAAAACTTACATTCAGGTTTGCATAATTGTTAGGCATGTTTTCTTTTACAGATAAAATGAGCCAAAAAAGAGATTTAACACAGACTGAAAAGTGATGACCATTAAAAAGCATGACCATTAAACAGTGAAATGCTCATTGGGTCAGCAAAAATCAGGTGGAGAAGTCGTTAACTACAAAATAATTAAGAATTAAGGTGAAAAATTTGGTGTGCAACCATCAGGAACTATTTAGTCTCCAGCGCCACCATTTTCCAGAACTGCAACCTACCTGGAGTCTCCAGAAGTGCAATGTGTCAGGTTCTCAGAGACTTTGCTTGGGTAAAAAAAACATGGCCCTCACTTAATAAGAATAACATGCTGAAGTGTTGTGAAATACATGAAGACTTTATAGGCTTTATATACAGATAAGTTGCGAGTGACTCTTGAAGGACCAGCATCACATCCTCATTTCCTTTTATTTTCAGCCTCTCATATAATGAAAAGTTTGTCTTGCAGAGATAGACAAAAATAAACTCCCAAAACTTACTGCCAGATTCTGGAAGATAAAGTTTTGAAAGAGTGGTACAAGAGGATGTGATGCTGGTTCTTCAAGAGTCACTCTCAACTTATCTGTCTATGAAGCATTAAAAAAATCAGTCAAAAGTATTGCATCCTTCTCATGGGCATTTAATAATTTTTGACTTTTCAGTCCGAGTTAAATTTCTTTTTGGCTCATTTTATTTGTATTATGCACACCTGAATATAGGGAGTTTTTCACTTCCAGCCTTCATAAACAATTATATATCACTTATAAATGATTAAATATAAAATTGATAGTAGTTATTAAGATTGATGTGGTTTGGAATTGGTAAAATGTGCATGGGAAAAAATATGACAAGAATGTTTTAAGATGCCTTATAGTTATGCACTGTATAATTTAACATTTATAAAATAATAATGTTATAATATAACACTTATTATGATTACATAATATTTGTCAATAATAGATGATGGTACAGTAGTGGTCTTGACTGAAATGTAAAAAAAAAAAAAAGTGTTTTTATTTTTTTTATTTAAAAAAACTTTATTTTAATTTACAAAAAAGAAAATAAAAACTTTTGTTTAAAAAAATAGTATACTACAACCAGTGTTTAAGTTTTTAAAGCTTGACTGAGAAAATAATTTTGCCTTACCTGAGAGAACCCTCCCAGCACAATTCTATGAGATGGAATACCATTCTTAACTTCTTGATCAATCAGTGCTTTGACTGTGGACAAATTAAAACAAAAGTTTACGCATTTAATCGATTCAGTATTCTGTTATTACTCTTACACTGCAGTTTCATATTATACTTAACTGCTTTCAGCAGCTCTTTTAATTCCAGTTTCATCTTCCTCTGCATCAGGATTGAGACTAATTATGTCAAACCTAAAAGTAACAAACTTTTAATCAGTAAAAAAAATATGTAATAAGTGAAGACATATGTAGGATTATGCTGTAGAAAGCATTTGAAACAGTGTTTAGAACTCACCAGGAAGGCATTGCCATCTTCATGTTGAGGGTGACAGGCATGATTGGTCTTTTATGGTCAATTGCATAAAAAAGAGGGCAAATTAGTAAAAAAAAAAAAAAAAAGAAAAAAAAAAAAATTGTATATGGGCCATTCCTACAGTATATGGCCCCATGGGAAAGTAAAGCATCCACTGGTATGTATACTTCAGAATCTTGGCCTGAGCAGTGACACATACATGTACTTTTTGTGTTCTGTTTTAAGAATTTCACATACTGCTTTTAGCCTGCTGTGTTGCCCTCTATATATAGGTCACTGTGAGTAAAATTCCTTATCTTATTTCCTGGATTAAATATTGTCAAAAGTTATCAATCAAGGCTTCCGAGGCTAACCGAAGAAAATACTGTCTCATGCATGAAATCTTATTGATTGACAGTAAAATGCACCTGGAATTCATTGACTGATTACTATTAAATTAAATAAATATTATTATATTACTATTAATTCTTTAAATCTTTAATAATAAAAGGATTAGGTTTGGGCTATTCTCTCTCTCTCTCTCTCTCTCACATACAGTATCTCACATTTCAGCAACCATTTTAGCATATCTTCTTAAAGGACAATACAATTGAAATGAAACTTGGATATATTTTAGAGTAGTCAATGTGAAGCTTGTATAGCAGTACAGATTTAGTGTCCCCTGAAAATTACTCAACATATAGCCATTATTGTCAAAATAGCTGGCAATAAAAAAATTGCTCACAAAAGTGAGTACACCCTAAGTGAACTTGTCCAAAGTGTCAATATTTTACATTTACATTACATTTACATTTATTCATTTAGCCGACGCTTTTATCCAAAGCGACTTACAATTGGGAATACAACAAGTGATTCATCCTAAGGAGGCAGATCAACATAGGAAGTGCTCAAAAATACCATATATCAGGCGTTGTTAGAAGAGTGCAGGCTAGAAGGAGAAGATCAAGAAAGAGAGGAAAAACAGGCTAGAAGGGAGGATCAAGAAGAGAGGAGAATTTTTTTTTTTTTTTTAATTGAGTTACATAGTGTCGAAAAAGATGGGTTTTCAGCAGTCGTTTGAAAGCTGTTAAGGAGTCTGCATTCCGGATAGGGGTGGGAAGATCATTCCACCAGGCAGGGACATTGAACGAGAATGTTCTGGACAGTGATTTAATACCTCTCTGTGGTGGTACAATGAGGCGTCTTTCACTAGAGGATCTCAGTCTTCTGGAAGGCTGAGAGATATTTTGTGTTAGCACCATTGTTATCTGCCACTGCCTTAATCATCCTAGGTATGGGATTGACCAGAGCTGCACATGTTGTTGCTCAGATCCTCTTCCACTCCTCTATAATGACATCACAGAGCTGTTGGATGTTAGACGTATGGTGCTTCTCCACCTTCCGCTTGAGGATGCCCCACAGGTGCTTAATAGGGATCAGGTCTGGAGACATACTTGGCCACCCCATCACCTTCAGCTTCCTCAGCAAGGCAGTTGTAATCTTGGTGGGGTGTTTGGGGTCATTATATCATGTTGGAAAATCACCGTTCAGCCTCGTTTCTGGAGGGAAGGCATCATGTTCTGTTTCAGAATGTACAGTACATAATGAAATCCATGTTTCCCTCAATAAACTGCAGCTCCCCAGTACCAGCAGCACTCATGCAGCCCCAGACCATGATGCTACCACCACCATGTTTGACTGTAGGCAAGACGTAATTTTCTTGGTACTCCTCACCAAGGCATCGTCACACATGCTGGACACCATCTGAGCCTTCTTAGTCTTAGTCTTATCAGACCACAGCACATGGTTCCAGTAATTTATGCTCTTGGACAGGTTGTTTTCAGCAAACTGTTTGCGGGCTTTCTTGTGAGCCAGCTTCAGATGAGGCTTCCTTCATGGACAACAACCATGCAAACCAACTTGTTGCAGTGTGCAGCGTTTGGTCTGAGGACTGACAAGCTGACCTTCTACTTCTGCAACCTTTAAAGAAATGCTGGCAGCACTCATGCATCTACTTTTTGAAGCCAGGTTCTGCACCTGATGCACAGAAAGAGTACTCAACTTCGTTGCAAGCCCTGTTCCGAATGGAACCCATCTTGGAAAACCTCTGTATGACCCTGACCACCGTAGTGTAACTCGGTTTTAGGGTGTTACTGATCCTCTAATAGCCTTGGCCATCTTTGTGGAGTGCAACAATACTAATTCTCAAATCCTCAGAGTTCTTTGCCATGAGGTGCCATGTTGAACTTCCAGTTGTCAGTATGACAGAATTATACTTAAAGCACCAAATTTGAAATGCTCTAATACAAGATACAAAAGTTATTTTCAGAGGACAGTTATTTTCAGAGGACAGTAAATCTATACTGCTATACAAGCAGCAAATTGACTACTCTAAAATATATCCAAGTTTAATTTATAGTATTGTCCCTTGGGAAGCTATACTAAAATGGTTGCTGAAACGTGAGGTACTGTATATTATTATTATTATTATCATTTTAATCAGCTTTTCTTGGCAAGGAGTATGGGTTGTATTTGGTTGTACATTGCATTAGGTAAGACACAATTTAGTTTAAACAACTTGTAAATTAATTTGTAATTTTGTATTTTTTTTTTTCTTTTGATTTGATGTTTTCAGGCTCGAGAAAATGAATAAACAGCTTGAATATTCGATTTCCACATGTTGGTATGCATTAAACTGATTGGTCAACAAAAGATCAGCCTTTACCGCTTTTAGTCCTTTCACAGTTCCATGCAACGACAGAATATTAGTCCTCTGCTATACTGCCCTACAAAGCAAAAAAGCAGTAACTGCATTTTTGGTCAAAATGAGTTATCATTTTCATGACATTCAAGACATCCTTTGTTATGTGACAAAATATCTTATCTCAAATGTGTGTGATTTCGCGGCATCCTCACGGGACGGTTTTAACATTGGATAACAGGCTGGATGACAGGATAACTTTAAAGTCATTTTTCTCAGTTCTGCACTCAGCGTAGTTACTGCCTTTTTGCTTTGTAGGGCAGTATACTGCCCTCCAAAGGCAAAGTGCAGTAACTACACCAACACTGAAACTGCCAGCTAGTCAAACATGTTGACACTCTTGTTTCTCTGGGACAAAATTGAACCAGGAGACTTTGCCACAAGACAAAACAGTTGTCACACAGTCCATTTTAAGCCTTAAAGGTGCCATAGAATAGAAAACTGAATTTACCTTGGCATAGTTAAATAATAACGTTCAGTATATGGACATGACATACCATGGGTCTCAAACACCATTGTTTCCTCCTTCTTATATAAATCTAGTATTTGCAAAAGACCACCGAAAAATAGGTCAATTCCAACATAACAGGTCTGTTACGCAACTTCCCCGAGATTGTTAATAGTTACGCCTCCAACATTTGCATCGCCCAATCATCGGTAACATCAGCACCTCAGTTAAACAAGGCGAGTCACTCAAGGGACACGGTTAGCTTAATGCTAGCAGTAGCCTGTTACATTGCTATACATAGGATTTCACTTACCACATAAACAGAGAGATGCCTGCACTGATGATGGTGAATGATGGAGAAATAACTGCGTTGATGATGGCGAATGATTTACAGATCTGGAGAATCACTGACGAGCTGCTCAACTTGTGTGGTAAGAAGCACTCCCTCTGCATTGTAACTTTACACAGAGCACATGCATCACAGTAATCAGACTAATATATCCAAGATTCAAAACGGCAGATTCAACAAACCACATATTAAAAGCGGCTAGAGCTCCTAATTAAATATATATTTTTATCCATGTGCGAGCTATTGAGCTCTGTGAAACAGCCAATCAGAGCAGAGCTCATTAATATTCATGAAGCTTCCAAATAACAGAGCATTTCATTCTGGGGCAAATCATAGGGTTGTAAATGGACCTGTAAAACCATTTCTGGAGATTTTTTGCCCTTTCCTATGCCATATACCTTCTATGTAGACATCAGAGAACAATTTAAAAATATTGTATAAATGCATTCTATGGCACCTATAACTCAATTTTGACCAAATGCGTAGTTACTGCGCTTTGCCTTTGGAGGGCAGTATAGTTGGACGAACTCCTGAAGTGTTTATTGCAAATAAACTCTGTCTCATCAAATAACTGGACTAAGAGTGCTTTGACACACACCATACTAGGCAGAGCCTATAAAGGGCTTTCTTCTGTATAAGCAATATTTGGCAACCACCAGAGAAAAATTAGCTTATTATTTCAGAAATATTAATGTACCTCGCATCTGCACCCACATTACTCATCAGCCTACTATGGCACACACTGCTGTGTGACAAAGCTTCGTGACCCACTAGACAGCAGGGAGATACATTGACATTGTAGCAAAGTGCAGAGCAGTATCAATTTGAGCAAATACACAGCAGTCTTTTTTTTTTTTTGGACAATACACTACTTTTTGGATGAAGGTGAAATATGATAGATATTAAAGTATTTAAATCACATTCTTTTTTATCAATCCACGTTTACTACCCAAGCACATCTATTGATTTAGGTGTTATTGATTGCTGTTATTGTTACTTTGTAAATGTTCCATAATATGATCAATGATGTATAATATAAATGGCAGCAACTGCCTAAAAAGATAAAATGACAAAATGAATGGCTGAGAACTGATTCTTATTTTCTGATTTTCTGATTTTTTTGCAATATAATTTATTATTTTGACTTCAGCTTCATTCCTTGTTCAGGAAACTTGATATATTGCCCAATGTAAATGTTGTAAATGTACTGCTGCGTATTTACACTTAAATCAATACTGGTCTGTGCAATGCTACAATATAAAGCATCCACTCCGTACTGTCCAGTTGGTCAGACAGCTGACTATATACAGCAGAGGACTAAAAAGTAAAAAATTTAAAATAAATAAACCATTTTCTAATTTTTCTATTTTTAATATTAAATCGAAAAATAAATGAACACAATGTATAAGACCATGCCTACATGGTCAAATTAAATGTCAAAATGTCACTATATTGGAACTGTGCATTAGGTTTTAAAGTGACAGCAGCCTACTATACCTGCTGCAGTTTGTGCGAAATCAAACAACAAAAGAAAAGGAGTAAATCACTTAATGCTCCTGACTGAATAAGTAGCTTTAATAAGGATTAATGTTACAAATAAAGCACAAAGATGTCATCTAGTGGCCACTGGTGTATGCGTTAAGAGTGACAGAGAAATGTGTACATTATAAACAGTTGCAAGATTGTTCAAGATGTCCCATACGAGAGCAGTCTGTCATATTTGAACTGATTTTAAGGTAGGCTACAGTTCAGTTTTATTGATATTAAATCATCCGTGGGCCCTTATAATCGTCACCACCTTTCACCCCACTAGCGACAGCCCTGCTTTGTGTGTGATTACTTTATTTTTTACTTTACTGTGTTTTTTAAGTTGATTTGTTTACTTAGCGTGACATTTAACATGTCCAATATGCATTGAATTAGAAATAAACTATGTTAGTGAACAATTATGGTGAATAGAACTATTCCCCTGCTCATCTGATCACATATATGCTACAAGAAATAACCAATTAATCAGAGTGTTTGCTGCACACATTGCTATCTCTGTAATCTGCTTAGGATCATGATGCTTTTGGGAAACACAGCTCAGAAAAAAATTATCAGATGACAGAAAAGCATAATATGGATTCAAAAGTTCTATTTATTTCACAATAAACAAAATGAAATTGTAATAGTTTGTGCAATTATAGTTTGGACCAAAAAAATACTAGGTGAGTTTACATCGGTGTATGATATCAAAGTACCACAAGAGCGATTAAAGAACAGACGGCAGATGTCATTTACCAATCAATGTCTTTGGCTGTAGAATCAGCAGTTTCCAAACAGCTTGTGCCATGTAGTAAATGATGTGATTGCATGTAAAGTTTTGTAACATCAGTTTTGTAACTGAACTAGACATAATGTCTAGGTTTTTTTTTTTTTTTATGTTTGTTGTTTTTTTTTATCTTACTTACCAGAACTTTTTAAATTGTAGTGTATTTTTAATGTTAATAAAATATATACATTTTATTTTTTACCATCATGTGTCACAGAATCACTAAAGACTATTAATGGCTGCTGAAAAAAAATGCAAATAAAATAATAAATAAATCCATACTCCTATTTGGTACAATAACACTTAGTCAGACTAACGCAATTCTAATATCATATAATGACATTTACAATCTTTAATAATTCCAGCAACTTTTTGTATCTTTTGAATCATTTCAACTAATAACTTTTAAATTAAGTTGAAAATACTGCTTGGTAAATTAATAAAGTCTGGGTTCTTTTTATATGCCATTGATATTTTAAGTAGCACATAATATTCCAATATTAAAATAAGATGAGTCTAATTTTGATTTAATGAGTTAAGCATATTACAATAAAGGAATAATCACACAGGCAAATATCAAGTCACAACAAGGTATAGCATAACAGGAATGGCCAGTCGCCTATAGCGTACACACCAGTGTGCTTTCTTTAAAGATAGATAAAAAAATATTCAGTACATACGCATGAGGGCAAATGTACTTGACATAAGGTGTCCTGATCCCAGCCATAGCTTCAGCCCATCCATGTCTGAAGAAAGGTAGGGTAATAGTGGGCAAAAACTTCACAATGGCTTATCACAACTTCATTCATGCCATATAATCATGATACATTTACCCGGTGTCTCCCAGGCCATGGAGGAATATCACCTGGAGATAAAAAAAAAACACAACATGCAATATATTTTAATAAATAATAATAATAATAATAATAATATTATTATATATATAATTCAAAATAAGAGGAATGTTGCCGTTATTGATAGCGCTGTGCTTGTGTTTATGAACTTACCGCGGCCGTGGCTCTACAAGCGGCGGGCACAATTGCTGGCAGGGGCGCTGACATGATATTACCGCACATAAAAGTACCTAAAGTTTTGGATTTAATAACAGAAAGCTAAGATATGGTAGCTCAACAGCTCACATCAATGGTTATAATTTGGTCAAAACGTTTCGCTTTATGACCCATGTCAAACAAGTACTAGGCTTAAGGTCAGATTCTTCTCTTATGCCGTAACCTGTACAGCAAATCCGAATAGCTGTTCCTGGAACGGCATTAATGAATAACCACAACAAACATTCGACACGAGAAGTCCCACCCTACAGCACTGCAAAACACAATCCAATTGGTAAATGCTGTCTTTTTCTTCTTCTACTTCTTTTGTGCTTTATGGAGGTTGGCAAACTATCTTTAAATTCATTTCCGCCACATACTGGAATGGAGTGAGAAAGAAAATAAAAGAAGAGGAGGAAAACAACAACCCTGAATCCTTATAACCAAATCTGTATCTCGCAAATAACAGAATGTCATTCACCCATAACTGTTTCTGCGCATTAATATAATATTTAACGTTATACAAATTATATTAAGGGTAAGTGCATGGTGTAGAGTGGATATGAATATGAATATTAAGCTTGATATGTTGTATATATGTATATATGTATATGTATATTAAGCCTACTTTGGCTCCGTCTCTTAATTATTTAACTTTAGAAGATCGTTTTAATTTTATTATTATTTTTTTTTTTTACTTATTAGAGGTGCCGAACGCCACACAGCAAATTTTGGCATTGCACCAAGCAAAATCAGTCGTGATTATTGACTTATGTGAAATCAAGCGCCTAAGGCAAAGCTTATAAAAATGCCTAAAATGGACTTTGCCTAAGGTCTGCGCGCGTTAATTCGAATTGCTTGTTTTGAAGTATTGGCACAACACCGGTGTTCTGAAATATTCGGTGTCTGAGATTTTCTGTGACTCTGGGCGGAGCTAACATGAATATTCATGAGTT
>NC_133363.1:15758479-15920524 GCF_049309525.1 Garra rufa | reverse complement strand
CTGGTTCTCATAAGAGTACCTGCAGATTTGGTTTGGTCCTCACACTACACATAGTGTGACCCATTAAATATAAATGAATAATAGTGATAGTAATATATAATTAAAAAAATAATAATAATTAAAGCTGCAAGCAGTGATGGGAGGGCCCTCGCACCGGGCTCACCGCCGACCTGTGGCGAATGGTGGGCACTATGCCTTTAACATAGTAAATTTAGGAGGAATATGTGGAAGTCATTTAGATGTGCCAGATTTATTGCTGCCACCTGGTGGTGCTATGTGTATAACTGTATATTGGCATGCGGATGTGTTCAGGTCAGCGGTTGTATCAAACATATGAAGTTTGGTGCAGATTGAACATGGCATGCTTGAGTGTAATACATGACATATCCTGCTGCCAACAGGTGGCGCAATTACGGAATATTGGGTTTTAGATGTCTTCAGGCCAGGACTATTGCCAAACATGTCAAGTTTGGTGCAAATTGTACATTGCATGTTTAAGTTAGTGTAAAACAAGTAATTTGCTGTTGCCAGCTGGTGGCGCTATGACTATAAACTGAATATTCGCATGTAAATGTATTCAGGCCAGGACTCTTATCAAACATATTAAGTCTGGGGCTGATTGGACATTGCATGCCTGAGTTACAGTAACTTCCTGTTTCATTGCATTAAGAGTATGATTTAGCACTTAGCTAAATCTTGCTAACATGTTATAGCATTTTTCTAGCATGTTGCTACCCTGTTTAACACTTGTTGATATTTTTAAAATGTTGCTAGGCATCCACAACAGTATTAAACATGTGACTTCCTGTTACCAGCAGGTGGCGCTATGACTATAACTAAATATGGGCATGAGCATGTGTTCAGGCCAGGACTCTTATCAAACATGTGAAGTTTGGGGCCAATTGGACATTGCATGCCTGAGTTACAGTAACGTCCTGTTTCATTGCATTAAGAGCATGCTTTAGCACTTAGCTAAATGTTGCTAACATGTTATAGCATGTTTCAGACATGTTCCTACACTTTTTAACAGTTGTTGATATTTTTAAAATGTTGCTAGGCATCCACAACAGTATTAAATATGTGGCTTCCTGTTACCAGCTGGTGGCGCTATGACTATAACTGAATACGGGCATGGGTGTATGTTCAGACCAGGACTCTTATCAAACATGTGAAGTTTGGGGCTGATTGGACATTCTATGCCTGAGTTAGAGTAACTTCCTGTTTCATTGTATTATTAGCATTCTTTAGCATATTAGCTAAGTGTTGCTAGCATGCTTTACTGTGTTTGTAGCATGTTGAATATTAAGTTTGGGTCAGATTCAACATAATATTCATGAGTTACAGCAATTTCCTTTTGTATTTGTATTATTAGCATGCTTTAGCTCTTAGCTAAGTGTTGCTAGCATGTTTTAGCATGTTTCTAACATGTTGCTAGCCTATTTAAGACTTGTTAACGCTTTTCAATATGTTGCTAAAAGTCCGTAACAGTGTTAAACATGTCACTTCCTGTTGTCAGCAGGTGGCGCTATGACTATAACTGAATATGGGCACTGACGTGTGTTCAGGACTGGACTGTTATCAAACATGTGAAGTTTGAGGCAGATCGGACATTGTATGCCTGAGTTATAGCAACTTCCTTTTTCATGGCGAAACATCAAAGTTTGTCCAGCCGCCACGGACACGCCCTTCGACGAAAACTCTAAAGCTTCGCAATTTAACATCGCAAAGGCCTTATGATGACACTCAGCAAATTTGAAGATGATCGGATAAAAACTGTAGGAGGAGTTCGTTAAAGTACGAGGCCTGAAAATGGCAAAAACTGCACAAAAATCGTACAGGAAATTCAATATAACGGACTTCCTGTTGGGTTTCGGATGTTGCACCAGGAGACTTTTTTGTAGGTATTGGTGTGTTACGTGTGTACCGAGTTTCGTACATGTACGTGAAACGTAGCTCGAGGCGCACTCCGTTGAAATTTTATAGGTGGCGCAACGAGCCATTTTGCCACACCCACTTCTGAAAACCATATCAGATGTACATTTTCGCCAGGTCTGATGCGTGTGCAAAGTTTCATGAGTTTTCGAGCATGTTTAGGCTCTCAAAAAGACTTTTCATTTTGGAGAAGAAGAATAATTAAAGCTGCAAGCAGCGATGAACGGGCCCTCGCACACGGGCTCACCGCCGACCAGTGGCTTTAAGAAATATCAAACGGTGTGCAGTATGCTTTTAATACAGTAAATATAGGAGAAATATGTCATAAGTCACTTAAATGTGCCAAATTTCCCGCTGGCAGCTGGTGGCGCTATGCCTATAAATGATTATTGGCATGTAGATGTGTTCAGGCCAGCACTATTATCAAACATATGAAGTTTGGTGCAGATTGACCTTGGTATGTTTGAGTTAGTGAAAGATATGATATATCCTGCTGCCAACAGGTGGCGCTATGATAATATCTGAATATTGGCCTTTAGGTGTCTTCAGGCCAGGACTCTTACCAAACCTGTGAAGTTTGAGGCAGATCGGACATTTTATGGCTAAGTTATAACAACTTCTATGTCCATGGCGAAACAACAAACTTTGTCAGGCCGCCACGGACATGCCCTTTAATGAAAACTCAAGATCTTCACAATTTAACATCTCTAAGGCCTCTAGATCAGACTTATCAAATATAATGTTGATTTCATTAAATCTCTAGAAGGAGTTTGCTATAAACCTAACCACCTGCAAGGACTTCAGATAATGCCAACTGTGAACCAATATGCTACATTTTCCCTATATTCTGATGATGATGATAAGAACATGTAATTCATGATGATAACAAAATGTTATTATTGCTTGCATTACATCCACCACTTCTGCTTAAATGTCATCGTTACCTATCTGTACAATTTGTATGTGGATATTGCTTTGCTGGTGACTCCTGTTTTAAGACATCACTCTTAAGCGCTACATAACTAAGAATCAATAACAGTGCCCAGCTGGCACATGCATTCACAGTAACCCTCTGCTAGTTTGGATTTTAAGTTTACTGAATTGAAAGGGTTACACTTTAAAATCAACACAGAGACACATACACACAATATATAAAATGTTGCCAACCAGTTTCATTTGTTAACATTAACTATATAAGTTAACATGAACAATAATTAAATAGCATTCATTAATGTTAATTAATATTAAGCTAAAAAAAGTATTCATATATTGTTTAAAGGTAAATGAGTATCTTTTAACATTAGTTTATGTACTGTGAATTAACATAAACATGAACACAGTTCATGTGGGTGTACAGCAATACACAATAAAGTGCTCTATAAACGCTTCATTCTTTGAAAATATCTTTAAAAATCAAGTTGAGTATTGTAATGGGGCGATATAAATATAACTGATCTTAAAATGGTAAAATTTTCAGAATATTTTGAACAGATAACAGCAAAGTTTGTTTTGTTGACAAAGTTTGTCTTGAAACTGTTAATTAAAATTTTATATTCAATAAATAACACTATGAAAATAATATGTCTATCAATGAAGATAAACCGCTCATGCTAAAAAGCTGTATTTTTCTTAATCTTTTGCTATGTGATTGAATAGGACAAGTTCATGGTACAGTTCAGTAAAAAATAAATAAAAAACAACAACTGCAAAATACAAACAATGAAAGACTTAGTGATCCTTTATATTTTCTCAAAATATCAGACTCTCAAAGATCAGACATATTTATGTATATTAAACATCATTGTGCATTTTTTCCTCAAAGATGGTCTTAAGCAAAACAGCATGTTTCCTGTTGGGTTCCTACTGGTGCTGGGACATGAGGGAGGCGGAGCGAAAGTCCACAACACCAAACCCCTGACGCTGATTGGTTGGAACACTGTTTGTTTTTGTGTGGAAAGGTTGGTAGTGCCGATTGTTTTTTTGGCATATCTCGGACCCTAGGCTGACCAGAGAGACGCGGTTTTTTCACAGACAATTTATGGGGCAGGCAGCGAGCGGATCGTGAAGAAAGGTTAGCTGAAATTGACACTTTATGTTTTAGGCTAGAAATCGCTGATACAACCTTTAAAGAACTTATGACATATTTTTTCTACATTTACTGTATTAAAAGCATACTGCCCACCGTTTGCTGATTTCCTGAAGCCACCGGTCGGCGGTGAGCCCAGGTGCGAGGGCCCGTTCATCGCTGCTCGCAGCTTTAATTAGGGCCCGAGCCCAAAAGGGCGAAGGCCCTATTGTTCTTCTAAGGATTCTTATTTTTAGGGCCCGAGCCCAAAAGGGCAAAGGCCCTATTGTTCTTCTAAGGATTCTTATTTTTTTTTTTTTTTTTTTTTTTTTTGTTAACCTTCCGGGCACTTAAGGGGGTCTTAACATACTCAAAAACTCTTGAAAATTTGCACACATGTCGGAATCTGCGGCCATCAGGACGCCACAGAGGCTGGTACCGGGGCGTGGCAAGGGGACTCTACAGCGCCCCCTGGAATTTTAAGGGCCATATAGCACACATACTTGAACGTACACATATGAAACTCGGTACACATATAGAACTCATTGAGCTGAACAACTTTTGTACTCTATGTCATTTTCTCAATGCAACAGGAAGTGAGATATTTAGGGCTGTGTAAAAAGCGCATGCTCTGGAATTTAACGTACTCCTCCCAGGATTTCCATACGATTGTCACCAAACTCGGTCAGCATGATCTCAAGACATTGGGGACGCTAAATTGCGAGGGGATTTTTGATATCTCGAACGGTTTGGCCGTGGCAAGGCGACAAAGTTATGGCGAGAAATGAGAAACAGGAAGTGTCTAATAACTGTTGCACACATTGCCTGATTCTGATGAAACTTCACCAGTTTGTTCGTTGTATGATGCCGATTCCATAAAGGTGACTATTATGAGTCAAAGTTATAGCGCCACCAACTGGCAGCAGGAAGCGTGTCATTTTCAAAATGCTTTGAAATCAGCCTCTTAATTTTACTTGATTTTCTTTAAACTTCATCAAAATCATGTCAAAACACGGCCGATAAGAATATGTAAAGGGGTCGATGATAAATCAAATGCTGTTGCCATGGCAACGTCTCAAACTTTAAAATTAGATTCCTGTCTTTTCGAGGCAGATAACATGCTTAGAATTTCATGAAACTCAACACACACATCAATATTAATGATAGTTAGACACTGGCAAGAGGTCATAAATGGGCGTGGAGCAGGCACTCTATAGCGCCATCTTTTGACAAAAGTTGGGGGGTTAGTTTTTCCTACAGTCACCAAACTCTGTACATATATTGTTCTCATCAATCTGGACAACTTTCTAAATTAAACTCATTAGCTAAGACCAACAGGAAGCCCGCTATTTCCATTTGAATGTGTTTTTTTGGAAAAATCAGGCTGTAAACAAATTCACACTCCTTCTAAGAACAAACAGCTATTCCCACCAAACTTTTTTAACATGAAGAGAAGATTCTGAAGATGTTAAATTGCGAGCGGATTTTGGATATCTTGAACGGTGTTGACGTGATGATTTTTTAAAGAAGTAGTAAAAAACATAACCGTCATTTTTTTTATATCTTTAAAGTGCAGCATCCAAACTCTTTACAACTTTTTTCACGCAGAGATCTAATCATTCTGAGCACGTGCTGTTAATATAATTTTTTTACAAGCTTCAATGAATTAATGAAAATTAAAAAACGAAATCAGAAACCTGCTGTCACTCTGGTGAATGTCTCTACTGTGTGTGTGCGTTCAGTCAGGCACAGAGAAGCTCATTATTGCAGGGGGGAGGGGTGAGAGGCAGAGAGGGTGAGAGAGCTGTGAGCAATGCTACAGACCGTCTTCGAGGAAGAAATTCACATATGTACTTTAATTACATAAGTCTGATCTTTGAGAGTCTGATATTTTGAGAAAATATAAAGGGTCATTAAGTCTTTCATTGTTTGTATTTTGCAGTTGTTGTTTTTTATTTATTTTTTACTGAACTATACCATGAACTTGTCCTATTCAGTCACATAGAAAAAGATTAAGAAAAATACAACTTTTAAGCATGAGTGATTTATCTTCATTGTAGACAATATTTTCATAGTGTTATTTATAGAATATAAAATTATAATAATTAAAAATTTCAAGACAAACTTTGACAACAAAACAAACTTTGCTGTTATCTGTTCAAAACATCTGAAAACCATCCTTTTAAGATCAGTTATATATATATCGCCCCATTAAAATCCTCAACTTGATTTTTAAAGATATTTTGAAAGAATTAAGCCTTTATAGAGCACTTTATTGTGTATTTCTGTACACAATGTAATGTTAAAAGATACTAATTCACCTTTAAACAATATATGAATACTTTCTTTAGCTTAATATTAATTAACATTAATAAATGCTGTTTAATTATTATTCATGTTAACTAATATAGTTAATGTTAACAAATGAAACTGGATTGCAAAATTGTATATATTGTGTGCATGTGTCTGTGTGTTGATTTTAAAGTCTAACCCTTTTAATTCTGTAAACTTTAAATCCAAACTGGCTGAGGGTTACTGTGAATGCATGTGCCAACTGGGCACCGTTTTCCTAATTGATTCTTTCTTAGTTACATAGCGCTTAAAAGTGATGTCTTATAACAGGAGTCACCTGCAAAGCAATATCCACACACAAATTGAACAGATAGGTAACGATGACATTAAAGCAGAAGTAGTGGACGTAAAGCAAGCAATAATAACATTTTGTTATCATCATAAATTACATGTTATCATCATCATCAGAATATAGTGAAAATGTTCCCTATATTGTGAACGGCTTTGGGATATCTTGAACGATGTTGATGTGGTGATTTGTTGGAGACACTCTATAGCGCCACCTTTTGACAAAAGTTGGAGGGTTATTTGTAGCTACAGACATCAAACTTGGTCGGTATATTGGTCTCATCAAGCCGGACAACTTTTTAATTTACACCCATTAGCTACAACCAACAGGAAGTCGGCTATTTTGATTTGAATATGGATTTTTGGAAAAATAAAGCTGCGAATAAATTCATATCACTCATAGCAGAATCAGACATCTCACACCAAACTTTGTCAACATGATGCCCAAATACTCAAGATGTTAAATTGTGAACGGTTTGGGATATCTTGAACAGTGTTGAGGTGGTGATTTATGAAAGTAACAATAAAAAAGATGAAGAGATATTTTCATTTATCTTTAAATTGCATTATTCTAACTCATAAAAACTTTTTACATATAAAGAACAAGAAATTATTAGGATATACGTGTAGTTTCAAAATGTTATCATGCTCAGAGGCCCCAAAAACATTAAAAGTGTCATTTAAATTTGTCAAATTAAAGCTCTAATACCAGGGATGAACACTAGAGGTCCTCATAAGATAAAGAATCGTTTGACCTCTAATGCTATTTAGCTCATTCTCAGTGTATAAGAATGACAATAATCCATAGAATCAGTTGATATAGACTGTACTGTCAGTGTACTTTTACATAATTATTTTGTATAGGTGCTTAAAGAGCATTAAAATCTTTTTTTTATCTTTTAAGGGAAAATTATATGATTTAAATACACATTTATACACTCTCACTGGTAGAACAAAAAATCTTATAAGTATGACACTATACTGCTCAGTTCACTTAATTAGAATGAGAAACAAATACAAAAAGGCCAAAAAAAAAAAAAATCAACTAAGTTAATATGTATTTATTTTTTATATATTTGTTTATAATTATTTCACAGATGCTTATAGATTATTAAAATAATATTTAAAAATGCTTGTAGACCATAAAACATGATAACTATTTAAAATAGGGTCTCTTTTGTTAACAATGGCTAATGAACTAACAAACACGAACAAACAACGAACAATATATTTGTACTCGATTTTCTTCAAACTTCATCAGAATAATGTAAAAGCCCTGATGCATCAAATGCTGTTGCCATGGCAAATAAATAAAAATAAAAAATACATTAAAATATTTGTTTCCTGTGATATTTAAGGCAGATAGCGTGCTTAGAATTTCATTTTCCATTTTCAATTTTCAATGATTTATTATATATTTAAAGTGCAGCATCCTAACTCTTTGACACTTTTTTCATACAAATAACTATTCATTCTGATCAAACACAGTTCATTTCATAATTATACAAAACTCCACGAAGGAAAGAAAATAAAAAAAACATATCTGATCTCACTCTGCTCTGCACTCTATGTGTGTGTTTGTGTGGTAAGTGGCTGAGTGTAAGGAGGGGGGATGGGTGGTAAGAGAAAGAGTCAGAGAGGAGGAGAGACAGTTAGGGTTAGTCCAAAGAGTTACTGTTTTCCTGATGCTATCGGGATGGCGACTGCACAGTCGGCGAGGGCCCGGTCATCGCTGCTTGCAGCTTTAATTTTTTTTATTATTTTTTTTTTTTTTCAACCGTTGGGGCACTTTTGGGGGCCTTAACATATTCAAAAACTCTTGAAAATTTGCACACACGTTGGAATCTGCCGTCGTCCGGACGCCACAGAGGCTGGGACCCGGGCGTGGTTCACGGCCTCTACAGCGCCCCCTGGAACACAGTTTGAAAACTTGATGTACTGTGCACACATACTTGCATATATTGATATGAAACTCGGTACACATATAGAACTCATCGAGCTGAACAACTTTTGTACTCTATGTCATGGGCTCCACGCAACAGGAAGTGAGATATTTAGGGCTGTTTAAAAAGCGCATGCTCTGGAATTTAACGTACTCCTCCCAGGGTTTCTATAGGATTGTCACCAAACTCGGTCAGCATGATCTCAAGCCATTGGGGATGCTAAATTGTGAGGGGATTTTTGATATCTCGAACGGTTTGGCCGTGGCAAGGCGACAAAGTTATGGCGAGAAATGAGAAACAGGAAGTGTCTAATTACTGTTGCACACATTGCCTGATTCTTATGAAACTTCACCAGTTTGTTCGTTGTATGATGCCGATTCCATAAATGTGACTATTATGAGTCAAAGTTATAGCGCCACCAACTGGCAGCAGGAAGTGTGTCATTTTCAAAATCCTTTGAAATCAGCTTCTTAATTAGGGCCCGAGCCCAAAAGGGCGAAGGCCCTATTGTTCTTCTAAGGATTCTTATTTTTTTTTTTTTTTTTTTTTCAACCGTTGGGGCACTTTTGGGGGCCTTAACATACTCAAAAACTCTTGAAAATTTGCACACACGTCGGAATCTGCCGTCGTCCGGACGCCACAGAGGCTGGGACCCGGGCGTGGTTCAGGGCCTCTACAGCGCCCCCTGGAACACAGTTTGAAAACTTGATGTACTGCGCACACATACTTGCACGTACTCATATGAAACTCGGTACACATATAGAACTCATCGAGCTGAACAACTTTTGTACTCTATGTCATGGGCTCCACGCAACAGGAAGTGAGATATTTAGGGCTGTTTAAAAAGCGCATGCTCTGGAATTTAACGTACTCCTCCCAGGATTTCTATAGGATTGTCACCAAACTCGGTCAGCATGATCTCAAGACATTGGGGACGCTAAATTGCGAGGAGATTTTTGATATCTCGAACGGTTTGGCCGTGGCAAGGCGACAAAGTTATGGCGAGAAATGAGAAACAGGAAGTGTCTAATAACTGTTGCACACATTGCCTGATTCTGATGAAACTTCACCAGTTTGTTCCTTGTATGATGCCGATTCCATAAATGTGACTATTATGAGTCAAAGTTATAGCGCCACCAACTGGCAGCAGGAAACGTGTCATTTTCAAAATGCTTTGAAATCAGCCTCTTAATTTTAATCGATTTTCTTTAAACTTCATCAAAATCATGTCAAAACACGGCCGATAAGAATATGTAAAGGGGTCGATGATAAATCAAATGCTGTTGCCATGGCAACGTGTCAAACTTTAAAATTACATTCCTGTCTTTTCGAGGCAGATAACATGCTTAGAATTTCATGAAACTCAACACACACATCAATATTAATGATAGTTAGACACTGGAAAAAGGTCATAAATGGGCGTGGAGCAGGCACTCTATAGCGCCATCTTTTGACAAAAGTTGGGGGGTTAGATTTTCCTACAGTCACCAAACTCTGTACTTATATTGTTCTCATCAATCTGGACAACTTTCTAAATCAAACTCATTAGCTAAGACCAACAGAAAGCCGGCTATTTTGATTTGAAGGTGGATTTTTTGAAAAATCAGGTAGTAAACAAATTCACACTACTCCTAAGAACAACCAGCTGTTCACACCAAACTTTTTTAACATGAAGAGAAGATTCTGAAGATGTTAAATTGCGAGCGGATTTTGGATATCTCGAACGGTGTTGACGTGGTGATTTTTTAAAGATGTAGTAAAAAACATAACCCTAATTTTTTATATCTTTAAAGTGCAGCATCCAAACTCTTTAAAACTTTTTTTCACACAGGGATCTAATCATTCTGAGCAAGTGCTGGAAATATAAATTTTATACAAGCTTCAATGAATTAAAGAAAATTAAAAAAAGAACTCAGAAACCTGCTGTCACTCTGGTGAATGTCTCTACAGTATGTGTGTGCGTTCAGTCAGGCACAGAGAAGCTCATTATTGCAGGGGGGAGGGGTGAGAGGCAGAGAGGGTGACAGAGTAGAGAGCCATTCTACAGACCATCTTTGAACAAAAAATGCACATATGTATTGTAATTACATAAATATGTCTGATCTTTGAGAGTCTGATATTTTGAGAAAATATAAAGGGTCACTAAGTCTTTCATTGTTCGTATTTTGCAGTTGTTGATTTTATTTATTTTTTACTTAACTGTACCATGAACTTGTCCTATTCAGTCACATAGCAAAAGATTAAAAAAAATACAACTTTTTAGCATGATCAATTTATCTTCATTGATAGACAATATTTACATAGTGTTATTTATTGAAAATAAAATAATAATAATAAAAAATTAAGACAAACTTTGACAACAAAACAAACGTTACTGTTATCTCTTCAAAACATCTGAAAACCATAATTTTAAGATAAGTTATATATATATATGTATCACCCCGTTAAAATACTCAACTTGATTTTTAAAGATATTTTGAAAGAATGAAGCGTTTATAGAGCACTTTATTGTGTATTGCTGTACACCCACATGAACTGTGTTCATGTTCATGTTAATTCACAGTACATAAACTTTATATGAATACTTCTTTTAGCTTAATATTAATTAACATTAATAAATGCTATTTATTTATTGGTCATGTTAACTAATATAGTTAATTTTAACAAATGAAACTGGATGGCAACATTTTATATTTTGTGTGTTGATTTTAAAGTCTAACCCTTTCAATTCTGTAAACTTAAAATCCAAACTAGCAGAGGGTTACTGTGAATGCATGTGCCAACTGGGCACTGTTTTCCTTATTGATTCTTAGTTATGTAGCGCTTAAGAGTGATGTCTTGTAACAGGAGGAGTCACCAGCAAAGCAATATCCACACAAAACTTGTACAGATAGGTAACAATGACATTTAAGCAGAAGTGGTGGACGTAAAGCAAGCAATAATAACGTTTTGTTATCATCATGAATCATGTTCTTATCATTATCAGAGTATAGGGAAAATTTTGCATATTGGTTCACAGTTGGCATTATCTGAAGTCCTTGCATTGATTGCATTTAATTAAATCAACATTATATTTGGTCAGTCTGATCTTGAGGCCTTAGAGATGTTGAATTGTGAGGATCTTGAGTTTTCATTGAGTTGTTATAACTTAGCCATAAAATGTCTGATCTGCCACAAAATTCACAGGTTTGGTAAGAGTCCTGGCCTGAAGACACCTAAAGGCCAATATTCAGATATTATCATAGCGCCACTTGTTGGCAGCAGGATATATCATATCTTTCACTAACTCAAACATACCAAGGTCAATCTGCACCAAACTTCATATGTTTGATAATAGTGCTGGCCTGAACACATCTACATGCCAATAATCAGTTATAGGCATAGCGCCACCATCTGGCAGCGGCAAGTTTGGCACATTTAAATGACTTATGACATATTTTTTCTATATTTACTGTTTTAAAAGCATACTGCCCACCGTTTGCTCATTTCCTGAAGCCACCGGTCGGCGGTGAGCCCGGGTGCGAGGGCCCGTTCATCGCTGCTCGCAGCTTTAATTAGGGCCCGAGCCCAAAAGGGCGAAGGCCCTATTGTTCTTCTAAGGGTTATTATTTATTTATTTATTTTTTTTTTTTCAACCTTCCGGGCACTTTTGGGGGCCTTAACATACTCAAAAACTCTTGAAAATTTGCACACACGTCGGAATCTGCGGCCATCAGGACGCCAAAGAGGCTGGGACCTGGGCGTGGTTCAGGGCCTCTACAGCGCCCCCTGGAACACAGTTTGAAAACTTGATGTACTGCGCACACATACTTGCATGTATTGATATGAAACTCGGTACACATATAGATCTCACTGAGCCAAACAACTTTTGTACTCTATGTCATGGGCTCCACGCAACAGGAAGTGAGATATTTAGGGCTGTTTAAAAAGCGCATGCTCTGGAATTTAACGTACTCCTCCCAGGAATTCCATGGGATTGTCACCAAACTCGGTCAGCATGATCTCAAGACATTGGGGACGCTAAATTGCGAGGAGATTTTTGATATCTCGAACGGTTTGGCCGTGGCAAGGCGACAAAGTTATGGCGAGAAATGAGAAACAGGAAGTGTCTAATAACTGTTGACCACATTGCCTGATTCTGATGAAACTTCACCAGTTTGTTCGTTGTATGATGCCGATTCCATAAATGTGACTATTATGAGTCAAAGTTATAGCGCCACCAACTGGCAGCAGGAAGTGTGTCATTTTCAAAATGCTTTGATATCAGCCTCTTAATTTTACTCGATTTTCTTTAAACTTCATCAAAATCATGTCAAAACACGGCCGATAAGAATATGTAAAGGGGTCGATGATAAATCGAATGCTGTTGCCATGGCAACATGTCAAACTTTAAAATTAGATTCCTGTCTTTTCGAGGCAGTTAACATGCTTAGAATTTCATGAAACTCAACACACACATCAATATTTATGATAGTTAGACACTGGCAAAAGGTCATAAATGGGCGTGGAGCAGGCACTCTATAGCGCCATCTTTTGACAAAAGTTGGGGGGTTAGTTTTTCCTACAGTCACTAAACTCTGTACATATATTAATCTCATCAATTTGGACAACTTTCTAAATCAAACTCATTAGCTGAGACCAACAGGAAGCCGGCTATTTTGATTTGAATGTGGATTTTTGGAAAAATCAGGCTGTAAACAAATGCACACTACTTCTAAGAACAACCAGCTGTTCACACCAAACTTTTTTAACATGAAGAGAATATTCTGAAGATGTTAAATTGCGACCGGATTTTGGATATCTTGAACGGTGTGGACGTGGTGATTTTTTAAAGATATAGTAAAAAATATTTTTATATCTTTAAAGTGCAGCATCCAAACTCTTTAAAACTTTTTTCACACAGAGATCTAATCATTCTGAGCAAGTGCTGGAAATAAAAAATGTATACAAGCTTCTATGAATTAAAGAAAATTTAAAAAAGAACTCAGAAACCTGCTGTCACTCTGGTGAATGTCTCTACAGTATGTGTGTGCGTTCAGTCAGGCACAGAGAAGCTCATTATTGCAGGGGGGAGGGGTGAGAGGCAGAGAGGGTGACAGAGTAGAGAGCCATCCTACAGACCATCTTTGAACAAAATGCACATACTGTATGTAGTGTAATTACATAAATATGTCTGATCTTTGAGAGTCTGATATTTTGAGAAAATATAAAGGGTCACTAAGTCTTTCATTGTTCATTTTTTGCAGTTGTTGTTTTTTATTTATTTTTTACTTAACTGTACCATGAACTTGTCCTATTCAGTCACATAGCAAAAGATTTTGAAAAATACAACTTTTTAGCATGATCAATTTATCTTCATTGATAGACAATATTTACATAGTGTTATTTATTGAATATAAAATCATAATAATAAAAAATTAAGACAAACTTTGACAACAAAACAAACGTTACTGTTATCTCTTCAAAACATCTGAAAACCATAATTTTAAGATCAGTTATATATATGTATCACCCCGTTAAAATACTCAACTTGATTTTTAAAGATATTTTGAAAGAATGAAGCATTTATAGAGCACTTTATTGTGTATTGCTGTACACCCACATGAACTGTGTTCATGTTCATGTTAATTCACAGTACATAAACTTTATATGAATACTTTTTTTAGCTTAATATTAATTAACATTAATAAATGCTATTTATTTATTGGTCATGTTAACTGATATAGTTAATTTTAACAAATGAAACTGGATGGCAACATTTTATATTTTGTGTGTATGTGTCTGTGTGTTGATTTTAAAGTGTAACCCTTTCAATTCTGTAAACTTAAAATCCAAACTAGCAGATGGTTACTGTGAATGCATGTGCCAACTGGGCACCGTCTTCCTTATTGATTCTTAGTTATGACAACAATTGATTTTATACAAAAATATATTATACAAAAATTGTACAGATAGGTAACAATGACATTTAAGCAGAAGTGGTGGATATAAAGGAAGCAATAATAACATTTTGCTATCATCATGAATTACATGTTCTTATTTGTAGCATACTGGTTCACAGTTGGCATCTATCTGAAGTCCTTGCATTGATTGCATTTAATTAAATCAACATTATATTTGGTCAGTCTGATCTTGAGGCCTTAGAGATGTTAAATTGTGAAGATCTTGAGTTTTCATTAAAGGGCATGTCCGTGGTGGCCTGACAAAGTTTGATGTTTCTGCATAGACATAGAAGTGGTTATAACTTAGCCTGAAAATGTCTGATCTGCCACAAAATTCACAGGTTTGGTAAGAGTCCTGGCCTGAAGACACCTAAAGACCAATATTCAGATATTATCATAGCGCCACCTGTTGGCAGCAGGATATCTCATATATTTCACTAACTCAAACACACCAAGGTCAATCTGCACCAAACTTCATATGTTTGATAATAGTGCTGGCCTGAACACATCTACATGTCAATAATCAGTTATAGGCATAGCGCCACCAGCTGGCAGCAGCAATTTTGGCACATTTAAATGACTTATGACATATTTTTTCTATATTTACTGTATTAAAAGCATACTGCCCACTGATTGCTGTTTTCCTGAAGCCACCGGTCGGCGGTGAGCCCGGGTGCGAGGGCCCGTTCATCGCTGCTCGCAGCTTTAATTATTATTATTCTTCTTCTCCAAAATGAAAAGTCTTTTTGAGGGCCTAAACATGCCCGAAAACTCACGAAACTTTGCACATGCATCAGACCTGGCGAACATTTACATCTGATATGGTTTTCAAAAGTGGGTGTGGCAAAATGGCTCGATAGCGCCACCTATAAAATTTCAACGGAGTGCGCCTCGAGCTACGTTTCACGTACATGTACGAAACTCGGTACACATATGTAACACACCAATACCTACAAAAAGGTCTCCTGGTGCAACATCCGAAACCCAACAGGAAGTCCGTTATATTGAATTTCCTGTACGATTTTTGTGCAGTTTTTGCCATTTTCAGGCCTCGTACTTTAACGAACTCCTCCTACAGTTTTTATCCGATCATCTTCAAATTTGCTGAGTGTCATCATAAGGCCTTTGCAATGTTAAATTGCGAAGCTTTAGAGTTTTCGTCGAAGGGCGTGTCCGTGGCGGCCGGACAAACTTTGATGTTTCGCCATGAAAAAGGAAGTTGCTATAACTCAGGCATACGATGTCCGATCTGCCTCAAACTTCACATGTTTGATGACAGTCCGGTCCTGAACACACGTCAGTGCCCATATTCAGTTATAGTCATAGCGCCACCTGCTGACAACAGGAAATGACATGTTTAACACTGTTACGGACTCCTAGAAACATATTGAAAAGTGTTAACAAGTCTTAAATAGGCTAGCAACATGCTACAAACATGCTAGCAACACTTAGCTAAGAGCTAAAGCATGCTATTAATACAAATACAAAAGGAAATTGCTGTAACTCATGTATATAATGTTGAATCTGACCCAAACTTAATATTCAACATGCTACAAAAATAATAAAGCATGCTAGCAACACTTAGCTAATATGCTAAAGCATGCTAATAATACAATGAAACAGGAAGTTACTCTAACTCAGGCATACAATGTCCAATCAGCCCCAAACTTAACATGTTTGATAAGAATCCTGGCCTAAACACACGCCCATGCCCGTATTCAGTTATAGTCATAGCGCCACCAGCTGGTAACAGGAAGCCACATGTTTAATACTGTTGTGGATGCCTAGCAACATTTTAAAAAAATTCAACAACTGTTAAACAGGGCAGCAACATGCTAGAAACATGCTATAACATGTTAGCAACATTTAGCTAAGTGCTAAAGCATACTCTTAATGCAATGAAACAGGAAGTTACTGTAACTCAGGCATGCAATGTCCAATCAGCCCCAAACTTCACATGTTTGATAACAGTCCTGGCCTGAAGATATCTACATGCCAATATTCAGTTATAGTTATAGCGCCACCTACTGTCAACAGGAAGTGACATGTTTAACACTGTGACACACTATTAGCAACACACTAAAAAAGCCATTGAGTGCTAAACTAGTTTAAAACGTACTCAAACATGCTAGCAACACTTACTTAGTGCTAAAGCATGTTGTTAAAGACATAAAACAGGAAGTTACTGTAACTCAGACATGCAATGTCCAATCAGCCCCAAACTTCACGTTTGATAAGAGTCCTGGCCTGAAGATATATACATGCCCATATTCAGTTATAGTCACAGCGCCACCTGCTGACAACAGGAAGTGACGTTTAATGGTGTTACGGACTCCTAGCAACATAATAAAAAGCGTCAGCAAGTTTTAAATAGGCTAGCATCATGCTAGAATCATGTTAAAACATGCTAGCAACACTTAGCTGAGAGCTAAAGCATGATATTAATACAAAGAAAAATAAGTGTAACTCATGCATACAATGTCCAATCTGACCCAAGCTTAATATGTTTGATAAGAGTCCTGGTCTGAACACAAGCCCATGCCCATATTCAGTTATAGTCATAGTGCCACCTGCTGGCAACAGGAAGTCACATGTTTAATACTGTTGTGGATGCCCAGCAACATTTTAAAAATATCAACAAGTGTTAAATAGGGTAGCAACATGCTAGAAACATACTAGCAACATTTAGCTAAGTGCTAAAGCATACTCTTAATGCAATGAAACAGGAAGTTACTGTAACTCAGGCATGCAATGTCCAATCAGCCCCAAACTTAATATGTTTGATAAGAGTCTTGGCCTGAATACATTTACATGCCAATATTTAGTTATAGTCATAGCGCCACCAGCTGGCAACAGCAAATTACTTGTTTTACACTAACTTAAGCATGCAATGTACAATTTGCACCAAACTTGACATGTTTGCCAATAGTCCTGGCCTGAAGACATCTAAAAGCCAATATTTTGTAATAGCGCCACCTGTTGGCAGCAGGATGTGTCATGACTTACACTCAAGCATGCCATGTTCAAGCTTCACCAAACTTCATATGTTTGATAAAAGCACTGGCCTGAACACATCTGCATGCCAATATTCAGTTATAGGCATAGCGCCACCAGCTGGCAGAAGGAAGATTGGCACATATCAATGACTTTGACATATTCCTCCTACATTTTCTGTGTTAATAGCATAGTGCCCACCATTCGCCACCGATCGGCGGTGAGCCCGAGTGCGAGGGCCCTACCATCGCTGCTTGCAGCTTTAATTCTTCTTCTTCTCCAAAATGAAAAGTCTTTTTGAGGGCCTAAACATGCCCGAAAACTCACGAAACTTTGCACACGCATCAGACCTGGCGAAAATTTACATCTGATATGGTTTTCAAAAGTGGGTGTGGCAAAATGGCTCGATAGCGCCACCTATAAAATTTCAACGGAGTGCGCCTCGAGCTACGTTTCACGTACATGTACGAAACTCGGTACACATATGTAACACACCAATACCTACAAAAAAGTCTCCTGGTGCAACATCCGAAACCCAACAGGAAGTCCGTTATATTGAATTTCCTGTACGATTTTTGTGCAGTTTTTGCCATTTTCAGGCCTCGTACTTTAACGAACTCCTCCTACAGTTTTTATCCGATCATCTTCAAATTTGCTGAGTGTCATCATAAGGCCTTTGCGATGTTAAATTGCGAAGCTTTAGAGTTTTCGTCGATGGGCGTGTCCGTGGCGGCCTGACAAACTTTGATGTTTCGCCATGAAAAAGGAAGTTGCTATAACTCAGGCATACGATGTCCGATCTGCCTCAAACTTCACATGTTTGATGACAGTCTGGTCCTGAACACATGTCAGTGCCCAAATTCAGTTATAGTCATAGCGCCACCTGCTGACAACAGGAAATGACATGTTTAACACTGTTACGGACTCTTAGCAACATATTGAAAAGCGTTAACAAGTCGTAAATAGGCTAGCAACATGCTACAAACATGCTAAAACATGCTAGCAACACTTAGCTAAGAGCTAAAGCATGCTATTAATAAAAATACAAAAGGAAATTGCTGTAACTCATGTATATACTGTTGAATCTGACCCAAACTTAATATTCAACATGCTACAAAAATAATAAAGCATGCTAGCAACACTTAGCTAATATGCTAAAGCATGCTAATAATACAATGAAACAGGAAGTTACTCTAACTCAGGCATACAATGTCCAATCAGCCCCAAACTTAACATGTTTGATAAGAATCCTGGCCTAAACACACGCCCATGCCCGTATTCAGTTATAGTCATAGCGCCACCAGCTGGTAACAGGAAGCCACATGTTTAATACTGTTGTGGATGCCTAGCAACATTTTAAAAAAATTCAACAACTGTTAAACAGGGCAGCAACATGCTAGAAACATGCTATAACATGTTAGCAACATTTAGCTAAGTGCTAAAGCATACTCTTAATGCAATGAAACAGGAAGTTACTGTAACTCAGGCATGCAATGTCCAATCAGCCCCAAACTTCACATGTTTGATAACAGTCCTGGCCTGAAGATATCTACATGCCAATATTCAGTTATAGTTATAGCGCCACCTACTGTCAACAGGAAGTGACATGTTTAACACTGTGACACACTATTAGCAACACACTAAAAAAGCCATTGAGTGCTAAACTAGTTTAAAACGTACTCAAACATGCTAGCAACACTTACTTAGTGCTAAAGCATGTTGTTAAAGACATAAAACAGGAAGTTACTGTAACTCAGACATGCAATGTCCAATCAGCCCCAAACTTCACGTTTGATAAGAGTCCTGGCCTGAAGATATATACATGCCCATATTCAGTTATAGTCACAGCGCCACCTGCTGACAACAGGAAGTGACGTTTAATGGTGTTACGGACTCCTAGCAACATAATAAAAAGCGTCAGCAAGTTTTAAATAGGCTAGCATCATGCTAGAATCATGTTAAAACATGCTAGCAACACTTAGCTGAGAGCTAAAGCATGATATTAATACAAAGAAAAATAAGTGTAACTCATGCATACAATGTCCAATCTGACCCAAGCTTAATATGTTTGATAAGAGTCCTGGTCTGAACACAAGCCCATGCCCATATTCAGTTATAGTCATAGTGCCACCTGCTGGCAACAGGAAGTCACATGTTTAATACTGTTGTGGATGCCCAGCAACATTTTAAAAATATCAACAAGTGTTAAATAGGGTAGCAACATGCTAGAAACATACTAGCAACATTTAGCTAAGTGCTAAAGCATACTCTTAATGCAATGAAACAGGAAGTTACTGTAACTCAGGCATGCAATGTCCAATCAGCCCCAAACTTAATATGTTTGATAAGAGTCTTGGCCTGAATACATTTACATGCCAATATTTAGTTATAGTCATAGCGCCACCAGCTGGCAACAGCAAATTACTTGTTTTACACTAACTTAAGCATGCAATGTACAATTTGCACCAAACTTGACATGTTTGCCAATAGTCCTGGCCTGAAGACATCTAAAAGCCAATATTTTGTAATAGCGCCACCTGTTGGCAGCAGGATGTGTCATGACTTACACTCAAGCATGCCATGTTCAAGCTTCACCAAACTTCATATGTTTGATAAAAGCACTGGCCTGAACACATCTGCATGCCAATATTCAGTTATAGGCATAGCGCCACCAGCTGGCAGAAGGAAGATTGGCACATATCAATGACTTTGACATATTCCTCCTACATTTTCTGTGTTAATAGCATAGTGCCCACCATTCGCCACCGATCGGCGGTGAGCCCGAGTGCGAGGGCCCTACCATCGCTGCTTGCAGCTTTAATTCTTCTTCTTCTCCAAAATGAAAAGTCTTTTTGAGGGCCTAAACATGCCCGAAAACTCACGAAACTTTGCACACGCATCAGACCTGGCGAAAATTTACATCTGATATGGTTTTCAAAAGTGGGTGTGGCAAAATGGCTCGATAGCGCCACCTATAAAATTTCAACGGAGTGCGCCTCGAGCTACGTTTCACGTACATGTACGAAACTCGGTACACATATGTAACACACCAATACCTACAAAAAAGTCTCCTGGTGCAACATCCGAAACCCAACAGGAAGTCCGTTATATTGAATTTCCTGTACGATTTTTGTGCAGTTTTTGCCATTTTCAGGCCTCGTACTTTAACGAACTCCTCCTACAGTTTTTATCCGATCATCTTCAAATTTGCTGAGTGTCATCATAAGGCCTTTGCGATGTTAAATTGCGAAGCTTTAGAGTTTTCGTCGATGGGCGTGTCCGTGGCGGCCTGACAAACTTTGATGTTTCGCCATGAAAAAGGAAGTTGCTATAACTCAGGCATACGATGTCCGATCTGCCTCAAACTTCACATGTTTGATGACAGTCTGGTCCTGAACACATGTCAGTGCCCAAATTCAGTTATAGTCATAGCGCCACCTGCTGACAACAGGAAATGACATGTTTAACACTGTTACGGACTCTTAGCAACATATTGAAAAGCGTTAACAAGTCGTAAATAGGCTAGCAACATGCTACAAACATGCTAAAACATGCTAGCAACACTTAGCTAAGAGCTAAAGCATGCTATTAATAAAAATACAAAAGGAAATTGCTGTAACTCATGTATATACTGTTGAATCTGACCCAAACTTAATATTCAACATGCTACAAAAATAATAAAGCATGATAGCAACACTTAGCTAATATGCTAAAGCATGCTAATAATACAATAAAACAGGAAGTTACTCTAACTCAGGCATACCATGTCCAATCAGCCCCAAACTTAACACGTTTGATAAGAATCCTGGCCTAAACACACGCCCATGCCTTTATTCAGTTATAGTCATAGCGCCACCAGCTGGTAACAGGAAGCCATATGTTTAATACTGTTGTGGATGACTAGCAACATTTAAAAAAAATCAACAACTGTTAAAAAGGTTAGAAACATGCTAGAAACATGCTATAACATGTTAGCAACATTTAGCTAAGTGCTAAAGCATGCTCTTAATGCAATGAAACAGGAAGTTACTTTAACTCAGGCATGCAATGTCCAATCAGCCCCAAACTTCACATGTTTGATAACAGTCGTGACCTGAAGATGTCTACATGCCAATATTCAGTTATAGTTATAGCGCCACCTACTGTCAACAGGAAGTGACATGTTTAACACTGGGACACACTATTAGCAACACACTAAAAAAGCCATTGAGTGCTAAACTAGTTTAAAACGTACTCAAACATGCTAGCAACACTTACTTAGTGCTAAAGCATGTTGTTAAAGACATAAAACAGGAAGTTACTGTAACTCAGGCATGCAATGTCCAATCAGCCCCAAACTTCACATGTTTGATAAGACTCTTGGCCTGAAGATATATACATGCCCATATTCAGTTATAGTCACAGCGCCACCTGCTGACAACAGGAAGTGATGTTTAATGGTGTTACGGACTCCTAGCAACATATTAAAAAGCTTTAGCGAGTTTTAAATAGGCTAGCATCATGCTAGAATAATGTTAAAACATGCTAGCAACACTTAGCTAAGAGCTAAAGCATGATATTAATACAAAGAAAAATAAGTGTAACTCATGCATACAATGTCCAATCTGACCCAAGCTTAATATGTTTGATAAGAGTGCTGGTATGAACACAAGCCAATGCCCATATTCAGTTATAGTCATAGTGCCACCTGCTGGCAACAGGAAGTCACATGTTTAATACTGTTGTGGATGCCAAGCAACATTTTAAAAATATCAACAAGTGTTAAATAGGGTAGCAACATGCTAGAAACATGTTAGCAACATTTAGCTAAGTGCTAAAGCATACTCTTAATGCAATGAAACAGGAAGTTACTGTAACTCAGGCATGCAATGTCCAATCAGCCCCAAACTTAATATGTTTGATAAGAGTCCTGGCCTGAATACATTTACATGCCAGTATTTAGTTATAGTCATAGCGCCACCAGCTGGCAACAGCAAATTACTTGTTTTACACTAACATAAGCATGCAAAGTACAATTTGCACCAAACTTGACATGTTTGCCGATAGTCCTGGCCTGAAGACATCTAAAAGCCAATATTTCGTAATAGCGCCACCTGTTGGCAGCAGGATATGTCATGACTTACACTCAAGCATGCCATGTTCAAGCTTCACCAAACTTCATATGTTTCATGAAAGCACTGGCCTGAACACATCTGCATGCCAATATTCAGTTAGAGGCATAGCGCCACCAGCTGGCAGCAGGAAAATTGGCACATATCAATGACTTTGACATATTCCTCCTACATTTTCTGTGTTAATAGCATAGTGCCCACCATTCGCCACCGATCGGCGGTGAGCCCGAGTGCGAGGGCCCTACCATCGCTGCTTGCAGCTTTAATTAGGGCCCGGGCACCGATGGTGTGAGGACCCTATTGAATCTGCTCCGTTTATTATTAGGGCCCGAGCACCGATGGTGTGAGGACCCTATTGAATCTGCTCCGTTTATTATTATTAGGGCCCGAGCACCGATGGTGTGAGGCCCCTATTGAATCTGCTCCGTTTATTATTATTATTATTAGGGCCCGAGCACCGATGGTGTGAGGACCCTATTGAATCTGCTCCGTTTATTAGGGCCCGAGCACTACAGTGCGAGGACCCTATTGGAATTGCTCCGTTTATTCTTCTTCTTCTTCTTCTTCTTCTTCTTCTTCTCCAAAGTGAAAAGTCTTTTTGAGGGCCTAAACATGCCCGAAAACTCACGAAACTTTGCACACGCATCAGACCTGGCGAAAATTTACATCTGATATGGTTTTCAAAAGTGGGTGTGGCAAAATGGCTCGATAGCGCCACCTATAAAATTTCAACGGAGTGCCCCTCGAGCTACGTTTCATGTACATGTACGAAACTCGGTACACATATGTAACACACCAATACCTACAAAAAAGTCTCCTGGTGCAACATCCGAAACCCAACAGGAAGTCCGTTATATTGAATTTCCTGTATGATTTTTGTGCAGTTTTTGCCATTTTCAGGCCTCATACTTTAACGAACTCCTCCTACAGTTTTTATCCGATCATCTTCAAATTTGCTGAGTGTCATCATAAGGCCTTTGCGATGTTAAATTGCGAAGCTTTAGAGTTTTCGTCGAAGGGCGTGTCCGTGGCGGCCGGACAAACTTTGATGTTTCGCCATGAAAAAGGAAGTTGCTATAACTCAGGCATACGATGTCCGATCTGCCTCAAACTTCACATGTTTGATGACAATCCGGTCCTGAACACACATCAGTGCCCATATTCAGTTATAGTCATAGCGCCACCTGCTGACACTAGGAAATGACATGTTTAACACTGTTACGGACTCCTAGAAACATATTGAAAAGCGTTAACAAGTCTTAAATAGGCTAGCAACATGCTACAAACATGCTAAAACATGCTAGCAACACTTAGCTAAGAGCTAAAGCATGCTATTAATACAAATACAAAAGGAAATTGCTGTAACTCATGTATATAATGTTGAATCTGACCCAAACTTAATATTCAACATGTTACAAAAATAATAAAGCATGCTAGCAACACTTAGCTAATATGTTAAAGCATGCTAATAATACAATGAAACAGGAAGTTACTCTAACTCAGGCATACAATGTCCAATCAGCCCCAAACTTAACATGTTTGATAAGAATCCTGGCCTAAACACACGCCAATGCCCGTATTCAGTTATAGTCATAGCGCCACCAGCTGGTAACAGGAAGCCACATGTTTAATACTGTTGTGGATGCCTAGCAACATTTTAAAAAAATTCAACAACTGTTAAACAGGGTAGCAACATGCTAGAAACATGCTATAACATGTTAGCAACATTTAGCTAAGTGCTAAAGCATACTCTTAATGCAATGAAACAGGAAGTTACTCTAACTCAGGCATGCAATGTCCAATCAGCCCCGAACTTCACATGTTTGATAACAGTCCTGACCTGAAGATATCTACATGCCAATATTCAGTTATAGTCATAGCGCCACCTACTGTCAACAGGAAGTGACATGTTTAACACTGTGACACATTATTAGCAACACACTAAAAAAGCCATTGAGTGCTAAACTAGTTTAAAACGTACCCAAACATGCTAGCAGCACTTACTTAGTGCTAAAGCATGTTGTTAAAGACATAAAACGGGAAGTTACTGTAACTCAGGCATGCAATGTCCAATCAGCCCCAAACTTCACATGTTTGATAAGACTTCTGGCCTGAAGATATATACATGCCCATATTCAGTTATAATCACAGCGCCACCTGCTGACAACAGGAAGTGACATTTAATGGTATTACGGACTCCTAGCAACATATTAAAAAGCGTTAGCAAGTTTTAAATAGGCTAGCATCATGCTAGAATCATGTTAAAACATGCTAGCAACACTTAGCTAAGAGCTAAAGCATGATATTAATACAAAGAAAAATAAGTGTAACTCATGCATACAATGTCCAATCTGACCCAAGCTTAATATGTTTGATAAGAGTCCTGGTCTGAACACAAGCCCATGCCTATATTCAGTTATAGTCATAGTGCCACCTGCTGGCAACAGAAAGTCACATGTTTAATACCGATGTGGATGCCCAGCAACATTTTAAAAATATCAACAAGTGTTAAATAGGGTAGCAACATGCTAGAAACATGTTAGCAACATTTAGCTAAGTGCTAAAGCATACTCTTAATGCAATGAAACAGGAAGTTACTGTAACTCAGGCATGCAATGTCCAATCAGCCCCAAACTTAATATGTTTGATAAGAGTCCTAGCCTGAATACATTTACATGCCAATATTTAGTTATAGTCATAGCGCCACCAGCTGGTAACAGCAAATTACTTGTTTTACACTAACTTAAGAATGCAATGTACAATTTGCACCAAACTTGACATGATTGCCAACAGTCCTGGCCTGAAGACATCTAAAAGCCAATATTTCGTAATAGCGCCAGGTAGCAGGATATGTCATGACTTACACTCAAGCATGCCATGTTCAATCTTCACCAAACTTCATATGTTTGATAAAAGCGCCGGCCTGAACACATCTGCATGCCAATATTCAGTTATAGGCATAGCGCCACCAGCTGGCAGAAGGAAGATTGGCACATATCAATGACTTTGACATATTCCTCCTACATTTTCTGTGTTAATAGCATAGTGCCCACCATTCGCCACCGATCGGCGGTGAGCCCGAGTGCGAGGGCCCTACCATCGCTGCTTGCAGCTTTAATTAGGGCCCGAGCACCGATGGTGTGAGGACCCTATTGGATCTGCTTCGTTTATTATTATTATTATTATTATTATTATTATTATTATTCTCCAAAATGAATCGCATTTTAGAGGACCTAAACATTCCCGAAAACTCACAAAACTTTGCACACACATCAAACCTGGCGAAAATTTACGTCTGATTTGGGTTTCAGAAGTGGGTGTGGCAAAATGGCTCGACAGCGCCACCTTTAGACGTTCAGCGGTGTGCGCTTTCAGCTGTGATTCACGTACATGTACCAAAATCGGAACACACATGTAACTCACCAATACCTACAAAAAAGCCTCTTGGAACAAAATCCGGAACCCAACAGGAAGTCGGTTAATATTAATATTCTCAGCAAAATTTGTGTCATTTTTGCCTTTTTCAGGTGTCGTACTTGAACGAACTCCTCCTAGAGATTTATTCCGATCAACACCAAATTTGGTGAGTCTAATCTAAAGCCCTTTGTGACGTTAAATTGTGAAGATCTAGAGTTTTCATCGGAGGGCGTGTCCGTGGCGGCCTCGCAAATTTCGATGTTTCGCCATGAAAAAGGAAGTTGCTATAACTTAGGCATAAAATGTCCGATCTGTCCCAAACTTCACATGTGTGATAACACTCCTGACCTGAAGACATCTACATGCCCATATTCAGTTATAGTCATAGCGCCACCTGCAGGCAACAGGAAGTGTCATGCTGTACTCTACAACCAACTCCTCCTAGAGATTTATACAGATCAACTCCAAAATCGGTCAGTCTAATATAAAGGCCTTAGCGATGTTAAATTGTAAAGATCTTAAGTTTTCGGTAAAGGGCGTGTCCGTGGCGGCCTGACAAATTTCGAGGTCTCGCCATGGATATAAAACTTGTTATAACTCAGCCATAAAATGTCCGATTTGCCTCAAACTTCACATATTCGATAAGAGTCCTGGCCTGAACACATCTCAAGGCCAACATTCTATTATAATCACAGCGCCACCTGTTGGCAACAGGAAATGACTTGTATCAAACTCCTCTTAGAGATTTAATGATATTAACATTATATTTGGTCATTCTGATCTAGAGGCCTTAAAGATGTTAAATTGCGAAGATCTTGAGTTTTCGTTAAAGGGCGTGTCTGTGGCGGCCTGACAAAGTTTGATGTTTCGCCATGGACATAGAAGTTGTTATAACTCAGCCATAAAATGTCCGATCTGCCTCAAACTTCACAGGTTTGGTAAGAGTCCTGGCCTGAAGACACCTAAAGGCCAATATTCAGATATTATCATAGCGCCACCTGTTGGCAGCAGGATATATCATATCTTTCACTAACTCAAACATACCAAGGTCAATCTGCACCAAACTTCATATGTTTGATGAAAGTGGTGGCCTGAACACATCTACATGCCAATAATCAGTTATATGCATAGCGCCACCAGCTGGCAGCAGGAAATTTGGCACATTTAAGTGACTTTGACATATTTCTCCTATTTTTACTGTATTAAAAGCATACTACCCACCATTCGCTGTTTTCCTAAAGCCACCGGTCGGCGGTGAGCCCGGGTGCGAGGGCCCGTTCATCGCTGCTTGCAGCTTTAATTAGGGCCCGAGCACCGATGGTGTGAGGACCCTATTGGAATTGCTCCGTTTATTATTAGGGCCCGAGCACTACAGTGCGAGGACCCTATTGGAATTGCTCCGTTTATTATTATTCTTCTTCTTCTTCTTCTTCTCCAAAATGAAAAGTCTTTTTGAGGGCCTAAACATGCCCGAAAACTCACGAAACTTTGCACACGCATCAGACCTGGCGAAAATTTACATCTGATATCGTTTTCAAAAGTGGGTGTGGCAAAATGGCTCGATAGCGCCACCTATAAAATTTCAACGGAGTGCCCCTCGAGCTACGTTTCACGTACATGTACGAAACTCGGTACACATATGTAACACACCAATACCTACAAAAAAGTCTCCTGGTGCAACATCCGAAACCCAACAGGAAGTCCGTTATATTGAATTTCCTGTACGATTTTTGTGCAGTTTTTGCCATTTTCAGGCCTCATACTTTAACGAACTCCTCCTACAGTTTTTATCCGATCATCTTCAAATTTGCTGAGTGTCATCATAAGGCCTTTGCGATGTTAAATTGCGAAGCTTTAGAGTTTTCGTCGAAGGGCGTGTCCGTGGCGGCCGGAGAAACTTTGATGTTTCGCCATGAAAAAGGAAGTTGCTATAACTCAGGCATACGATGTCCGATCTGCCTCAAACTTCACATGTTTGATGACAGTCCGGTCCTGAACACACATCAGTGCCCATATTCAGTTATAGTCATGGCGCCACCTGCTGACAACAGGAAATGACATGTTTAACACTGTTACGGACTCCTAGAAACATATTGAAAAGCGTTAACAAGTCTTAAATAGGCTAGCAACATGCTACAAACATGCTAAAACATGCTAGCAGCACTTAGCTAACAGCTAAAGCATGCTATTAATACAAATACAAAAGGAAATTGCTGTAACTCATGTATATAATGTTGAATCTGACCCAAACTTAATTTTCAACATGCTACAAAAATAATAAAGCATGCTAGCAACACTTAGCTAATATGCTAAAGCATGCTAATAATACAATGAAACAGGAAGTTACTCTAACTCAGGCATACAATGTCCAATCAGCCCCAAACTTAACATGTTTGATAAGAATCCTGGCCTAAACACACGCCCATGCCCGTATTCAGTTATAGTTATAGCGCCACCTACTGTCAACAGGAAGTGACATGTTTAACACTGTGACACACTATTAGCAACACACTAAAAAAGCCATTGAGTGCTAAACTAGTTTAAAACGTACTCAAACATGCTAGCAACACTTACTTAGTGCTAAAGCATGTTGTTAAAGACATAAAACAGGAAGTTACTGTAACTCAGACATGCAATGTCCAATCAGCCCCAAACTTCACGTTTGATAAGAGTCCTGGCCTGAAGATATATACATGCCCATATTCAGTTATAGTCACAGCGCCACCTGCTGACAACAGGAAGTGACGTTTAATGGTGTTACGGACTCCTAGCAACATAATAAAAAGCGTCAGCAAGTTTTAAATAGGCTAGCATCATGCTAGAATCATGTTAAAACATGCTAGCAACACTTAGCTGAGAGCTAAAGCATGATATTAATACAAAGAAAAATAAGTGTAACTCATGCATACAATGTCCAATCTGACCCAAGCTTAATATGTTTGATAAGAGTCCTGGTCTGAACACAAGCCCATGCCCATATTCAGTTATAGTCATAGTGCCACCTGCTGGCAACAGGAAGTCACATGTTTAATACTGTTGTGGATGCCCAGCAACATTTTAAAAATATCAACAAGTGTTAAATAGGGTAGCAACATGCTAGAAACATGTTAGCAATATTTAGCTAAGTGCTAAAGCATACTCTTAATGCAATGAAACAGGAAGTTACTGTAACTCAGGCATGCAATGTCCAATCAGCCCCAAACTTAATATGTTTGATAAGAGTCTTGGCCTGAATACATTTACATGCCAATATTTAGTTATAGTCATAGCGCCACCAGCTGGCAACAGCAAATTACTTGTTTTACACTAACTTAAGCATGCAATGTACAATTTGCACCAAACTTGACATGTTTGCCAATAGTCCTGGCCTGAAGACATCTAAAAGCCAATATTTTGTAATAGCGCCACCTGTTGGCAGCAGGATATGTCATGACTTACACTCAAGCATGCCATGTTCAAGCTTCACCAAACTTCATATGTTTGATAAAAGCACTGGCCTGAACACATCTGCATGCCAATATTCAGTTATAGGCATAGCGCCACCAGCTGGCAGAAGGAAGATTGGCACATATCAATGACTTTGACATATTCCTCCTACATTTTCTGTGTTAATAGCATTGTGCCCACCATTCGCCACCGATCGGCGGTGAGCCCGAGTGCGAGGGCCCTACCATCGCTGCTTGCAGCTTTAATTAGGGCCCGAGCACCGATGGTGTGAGGACCCTATTGGATCTGCTCCGTTTCTTATTATTATTATTCTTCTTCTCCGGAATGAATCGCATTTTTGAGGGCCTAAACATACCCGAAAACTCATGAAACTTTGCACACACATCAAACCTGGCGAAAATGGACGTCTGATATGGGTTGCAGAAGTGGGTGTGGCAAAATGGCTCAATAGCGCCACCTTTACACGTTCCGCGGTGTGCGCATTCAGCTGTGATTCACGTACATGCACGCAAATCGGTACACACATGTAACTCACCAATACCTACAAAAAAGCCTCCTGGGACAAAATCCGAAACCCAACAGGAAGTCGGTTATTATTAATTTTCTTAGCAAAATTTGTGTCATTTTTGCCATTTTCAGGCGTCATACTTGAACGAACTCCTCCTAGAGATTTATTCGGATCAATACCAAATTTGCAGAGTCTAATCTAAAGCCCTTTGTGACGTTAAATTGCGAAGATCTAGAGTTTTCATCAGAGGGCGTGTCCGTGGCGGCCTCGCAAATTTCGATGTTTCGCCATGAAAAAGGAAGTTGCTATAACTCAGGCATAAAATGCCCGATCTGCCCCAAACTTCACATGTGTGATAACACTCCTGACCTGAAGACATCTACATGCCCATATTCAGTTTTACTCATAGCGCCACCTGCAGGCACCAGGAAGTGTCATGCTGTACTCTGCAACAAATTCCTCCTGGAGATTTAATCAGATCAACACCAAAATCGGTCAGTCTAATAAAAAGGCTTTAGCGATGTTAAATTGCGAAGATCTTGAGTTTTCGTTGAAGGGCGTGTCCGTGGCGGCCTGGCAAATTTCGTGGTCTCGCCATGGATATAAATCTTGTTATAACTCAGCCATAAAATGTCCGATTTGCCTCAAACTTCACATGTTCGATAAGAGTCCTGGCCTGAACCAATCTGAAGGCCTATTTTCTATTATAATCACAGCGCCACCTGTTGGCAACAGGAAATGACTTGTACCAAACTCCTCCTAGAGATTTAATGATATCAACATTATATTTGGTCAGTCTGATCTCGAGGCCTTAGAGATGTTAAATTGTGAAGATCTTGAGTTTTCGATAAAGGGCGTGTCCATGGCGGCCTGACAAAATTTGATGTTTCGCCATGGACATAAAAGTTGTTATAACTCAGCCATAAAATGTCCGATCTGCCTCAAACTTCACATGTTTGGTAAGAGTCCTGGCCTGAAGACATCTAAAGGCCAATATACAGATATTATTATAGGGCCACCTATTGGCAGCAGGATATATCATATCTTGCACTAACTCACACATACCAAGGTCAATCTGCACCAAACTTCATATGTTTGATGAAAGTGCTGGCCTGAACACATCTACATGCCAATAATCAGGTATAGGCATAGCGCCACCAGCTGGCAGCAGGAAGTTTGGCACATTTAAGTGACTTTGATATATTTTTCCTACATTTACTGTATTAAAAGCATACTGCCCACCGTTTGCCGTGTTCCTAAAGCCACCGGTCGGCGGTGAGCCCGTGTGCGAGGGCCCGTTCATCGCTGCTTGCAGCTTTAATTATTATTATTATTCTCAAAATGAATCGCATTTTTGAGGGCCTAAACATACCCGAAAACTCATGAAACTTTGCACACACATCAAACCTGGCGAAAATTTATGTCTGATATGGGTTGCAGAAGTGGGTGTGGCAAAATGGCTCGACAGCGCCACCTTTAGACGTTCAGCGGTGTGCGCTTTCAGCTGTGATTCACGTACATGCACGGAAATCGGGACTCACATGTAACACACCAATACCTACAAAAAAGCCTCTTGGAGCAAAATCCGGAACCCAACAGGAAGTCGGTTAATATTAATATTCTCAACAAAATTTGTGTCATTTTTGCCATTTTCAGTTGTCGTACTTGAACGAACTCCTTCTAGAGATTTATTCGGATCAACGCCAAATTTGCTGAGTCTAGTCTAAAGCCCTTTGTGACGTTAAATTGTGAAGATCTAGAGTTTTCATTGGAGGGCGTGTCCATGGCGGCCTCGCAAATTTCGATGTTTCGCCATGAAAAAGGAAGTTGCCATAACTCAGGCATACAATGTCCTATCTGTCCCAAACTTCACATGTGTGATGACACTCCTGACCTGATGACATCTACATGCCCATATTCAGTTTTACTCATAGCGCCACCTGCTGGCAACAGGAAGTGTCATGCTGTACTCTGCAACAAACTCCTCCAAGAGATTTAATCAGATCAACACAAAAATCGGTCAGTCTAATAAAAAGGCTTTAGCGATGTTAAATTGCGAAGATCTTAAGTTTTCGTTGAAGGGGGTGTCCGTGGCGGCCTGACAAATTTCGAGGTCTCGCCATGGATATAAAACTTGTTATAACTCAGCCATAAAATGTCCGATTTGCCTCAAACTTCACATGTTCGATAAGAGTCCTGGCCTGAACCAATCTGAAGGCCAATATTCTATTATAATCACAGCGCCACCTGTTGGCAACAGGACATGACTTGTAGCAAACTCCTATTAGAGATTTAATGATATCAACATTATATTTGGTCAGTCTGATCTAGAGGCCTTAGAGATGTTAAATTGCGAAGATCTTGAGTTTTCGTTATAGGGCGTGTCCGTGGCGGCGTGACAAAGTTTGATGTTTCGCCATGGACATAGAAGTTGTTATAACTCTGCCATAAAATGTCCAATCTGCCTCAAACTTCACAGGTTTGGTAAGAATCTTGGCCTGAAGACACCTAAAGGCCAATATTCAGATATTATCATAGCACCACCTGTTGGCAGCAGGATATATCATAACCTTCACTAACTCAAACATACCAAGGTCAATCTGCACCAAACTTCATATGTTTGATAATAGTGCCAGCCTGAACACATCTACATGCCAGTAATCAGTTATAGGCATAGCGCCACCAGCTGGCAGCAGGAAATTTGGCACATTTAAGTGACTTATGACATATTTCTCCTATTTTTACTGTATTAAAAGCATACTGCCCACCGTTCGCTGTTATCCTAAAGCCAACGGTCAGCGGTGAGCCCGTGTGCGAGGGCCCGTTCATCGCTGCTTGCAGCTTTAATTCTTCTTCTTCTTCTTCTTCTTCTTCTTCTTCTTCTTCTTCTTCTTCTTCTTCTCCAAAGTGAAAAGTCTTTTTGAGGGCCTAAACATGCCCGAAAACTCACGAAACTTTGCACACGCATCAGACCTGGCGAAAATTTACATCTGATATGGTTTTCAAAAGTGGGTGTGGCAAAATGGCTCGATAGCGCCACCTATAAAATTTCAACGGAGTGCCCCTCGAGCTACGTTTCATGTACATGTACGAAACTCGGTACACATATGTAACACACCAATACCTACAAAAAAGTCTCCTGGTGCAACATCCGAAACCCAACAGGAAGTCCGTTATATTGAATTTCCTGTATGATTTTTGTGCAGTTTTTGCCATTTTCAGGCCTCATACTTTAACGAACTCCTCCTACAGTTTTTATCCGATCATCTTCAAATTTGCTGAGTGTCATCATAAGGCCTTTGCGATGTTAAATTGCGAAGCTTTAGAGTTTTCGTCGAAGGGCGTGTCCATGGCGGCCGGACAAACTTTGATGTTTCGCCATGAAAAAGGAAGTTGCTATAACTCAGGCATACGATGTCCGATCTGCCTCAAACTTCACATGTTTGATGACAGTCCGGTCCTGAACACACATCAGTGCCCATATTCAGTTATAGTCATAGCACCACCTGCTGACAACAGGAAATGACATGTTTAACACTGTTACGGACTCCTAGAAACATATTGAAAAGCGTTAACAAGTCTTAAATAGGCTAGCAACATGCTACAAACATGCTAAAACATGCTAGCAACACTTAGCTAAGAGCTAAAGCATGCTATTAATACAAATACAAAAGGAAATTGCTGTAACTCATGTATATAATGTTGAATCTGACCCAAACTTAATATTCAACATGCTACAAAAATAATAAAGCATGCTAGCAACACTTAGCTAATATGTTAAAGCATGCTAATAATACAATGAAACAGGAAGTTACTCTAACTCAGGCATACAATGTCCAATCAGCCCCAAACTTAACATGTTTGATAAGAATCCTGGCCTAAACACACGCCAATGCCCGTATTCAGTTATAGTCATAGCGCCACCAGCTGGTAACAGGAAGCCACATGTTTAATACTGTTGTGGATGCCTAGCAACATTTTAAAAAAATTCAACAACTGTTAAACAGGGTAGCAACATGCTAGAAACATGCTATAACATGTTAGCAACATTTAGCTAAGTGCTAAAGCATACTCTTAATGCAATGAAACAGGAAGTTACTCTAACTCAGGCATGCAATGTCCAATCAGCCCCAAACTTCACATGTTTGATAACAGTCCTGACCTGAAGATATCTACATGCCAATATTCAGTTATAGTCATAGCGCCACCTACTGTCAACAGGAAGTGACATGTTTAACACTGTGACACATTATTAGCAACACACTAAAAAAGCCATTGAGTGCTAAACTAGTTTAAAACGTACCCAAACATGCTAGCAGCACTTACTTAGTGCTAAAGCATGTTGTTAAAGACATAAAACAGGAAGTTACTGTAACTCAGACATGCAATGTCCAATCAGCCCCAAACTTCACATGTTTGATAAGACTCCTGGCCTGAAGATATATACATGCCCATATTCAGTTATAATCACAGCGCCACCTGCTGACAACAGGAAGTGACATTTAATGGTATTACGGACTCCTAGCAACATATTAAAAAGCGTTAGCAAGTTTTAAATAGGCTAGCATCATGCTAGAATCATGTTAAAACATGCTAGCAACACTTAGCTAAGAGCTAAAGCATGATATTAATACAAAGAAAAATAAGTGTAACTCATGCATACAATGTCCAATCTGACCCAAGCTTAATATGTTTGATAAGAGTCCTGGTCTGAACACAAGCCCATGCCTATATTCAGTTATAGTCATAGTGCCACCTGCTGGCAACAGAAAGTCACATGTTTAATACCGATGTGGATGCCCAGCAACATTTTAAAAATATCAACAAGTGTTAAATAGGGTAGCAACATGCTAGAAACATGTTAGCAACATTTAGCTAAGTGCTAAAGCATACTCTTAATGCAATGAAACAGGAAGTTACTGTAACTCAGGCATGCAATGTCCAATCAGCCCCAAACTTAATATGTTTGATAAGAGTCCTGGCCTGAATACATTTACATGCCAATATTTAGTTATAGTCATAGCGCCACCAGCTGGCAACAGCAAATTACTTGTTTTACACTAACTTAAGAATGCAATGTACAATTTGCACCAAACTTGACATGATTGCCAACAGTCCTGGCCTGAAGACATCTAAAAGCCAATATTTCGTAATAGCGCCACCTGTTGGTAGCAGGATATGTCATGACTTACACTCAAGCATGCCATGTTCAATCTTCACCAAACTTCATATGTTTGATAAAAGCGCCGGCCTGAACACATCTGCATGCCAATATTCAGTTATAGGCATAGCGCCACCAGCTGGCAGCAGGAAGATTGGCACATATCAATGACTTTGACATATTCCTCCTACATTTACTGTGTTAATAGCATAGTGCCCACCATTCGCCACCGATCGGCGGGGAGCCCGAGTGCGAGGGCCCTACCATCGCTGCTTGCAGCTTTAATTCTTCTTCTTCTTCTTCTTCTTCTTCTTCTTCTCCAAAATGAAAAGTCTTTTTGAGGGCCTAAACATGCCCGAAAACTCACGAAACTTTGCACACGCATCAGACCTGGCGAAAATTTACATCTGATATGGTTTTCAAAAGTGGGTGTGGCAAAATGGCTCGATAGCGCCACCTATAAAATTTCAACGGAGTGCTCCTCGAGCTACGTTTCACGTACATGTACGAAACTCGGTACACATATGTAATACACCAATACCTACAAAAAAGTCTCCTGGTGCAACATCCGAAACCCAACAGGAAGTCCGTTATATTGAATTTCCTGTACGATTTTTGTGCAGTTTTTGCCATTTTCAGGCCTCATACTTTAACGAACTCCTCCTACAGTTTTTATCCGATCATCTTCAAATTTGCTGAGTGTCATCATAAGGCCTTTGCGATGTTAAATTGCGAAGCTTTAGAGTTTTCGTCGAAGGGCGTGTCCGTGGCGGCCGGACAAACTTTGATGTTTCGCCATGAAAAAGGAAGTTGCTATAACTCAGGCATACGATGTCCGATCTGCCTCAAACTTCACATGTTTGATGACAGTCCGGTCCTGAACACACGTCAGTGCCCATATTCAGTTATAATCATAGCGCCACCTGCTGACAACAGGAAATGACATGTTTAACACTGTTACGGACTCCTAGAAACATATTGAAAAGCGTTAACAAGTCTTAAATAGGCTAGCAACATGCTACAAACATGCTAAAACATGCTAGCAACACTTAGCTAAGAGCTAAAGCATGCTATTAATACAAATACAAAAGGAAATTGCTGTAACTCATGTATATAATGTTGAATCTGACCCAAACTTAATATTCAACATGCTACAAAAATAATAAAGCATGCTAGCAACACTTAGCTAATATGCTAAAGCATGCTAATAATACAATGAAACAGGAAGTTACTCTAACTCAGGCATACAATGTCCAATCAGCCCCAAACTTAACATGTTTGATAAGAATCCTGGCCTAAACACACGCCCATGCCCGTATTCAGTTATAGTCATAGCGCCACCAGCTGGTAACAGGAAGCCACATGTTTAATACTGTTGTGGATGCCTAGCAACATTTTAAAAAAATTCAACTACTGTTAAACAGGGTAGCAACATGCTAGAAACATGCTATAACATGTTAGCAACATTTAGCTACATGCTAAAGCATACTCTTAATGCAATGAAACAGGAAGTTACTGTAACTCAGGCATGCAATGTCCAATCAGCCCCAAACTTCACATGTTTGATAACAGTCCTGGCCTGAAGATATCTACATGCCAATATTCAGTTATAGTTATAGCGCCACCTACTGTCAACAGGAAGTGACATGTTTAACACTGTGACACACTATTAGCAACACACTAAAAAAGCCATTGAGTGCTAAACTAGTTTAAAACGTACTCAAACATGCTAGCAACACTTACTTAGTGCTAAAGCATGTTGTTAAAGACATAAAACAGGAAGTTACTGTAACTCAGACATGCAATGTCCAATCAGCCCCAAACTTCACGTTTGATAAGACTCCTGGCCTGAAGATATATACATGCAGTTATAGTCACAGCGCCACCTGCTGACAACAGGAAGTGACGTTTAATGGTGTTACGGACTCCTAGCAACATAATAAAAAGCGTCAGCAAGTTTTAAATAGGCTAGCATCATGCTAGAATCATGTTAAAACATGCTAGCAACACTTAGCTGAGAGCTAAAGCATGATATTAATACAAAGAAAAATAAGTGTAACTCATGCATACAATGTCCAATCTGACCCAAGCTTAATATGTTTGATAAGAGTCCTGGTCTGAACACAAGCCCATGCCCATATTCAGTTATAGTGATAGCGCCACCTGCTGGCAACAGGAAGTCACATGTTTAATACTGTTGTGGATGCCAAGCAACATTTTAAAAATATCAACAAGTGTTAAATAGGGTAGCAACATGCTAGAAACATGTTAGCAACATTTAGCTAAGTGCTAAAGCATACTCTTAATGCAATGAAACAGTAAGTTACTGTAACTCATGCATGCAATGTCCAATCAGCCCCAAACTTAATATGTTTGATAAGAGTCTTGGCCTGAATACATTTACATGCCAATATTTAGTTATAGTCATAGCGCCACCAGCTGGCAACAGCAAATTACTTGTTTTACACTAACTTAAGCATGCAATGTACAATTTGCACCAAACTTGACATGTTTGCCAATAGTCCTGGCCGGAAGACATCTAAAAGCCAATATTTTGTAATAGCGCCACCTGTTGGCAGCAGGATATGTCATGACATACACTCAAGCATGCCATATTCAAGCTTCACCAAACTTCATATGTTTGATAAAAGCACTGGCCTGAACACATCTACATGCCAATATTCAGTTATAGGCATAGCGCCACCAGCTGGCAGAAGGAAGATTGGCACATATCAATGACTTTGACATATTCCTCCTACATTTTCTGTGTTAATAGCATAGTGCCCACCATTCGCCACCGATCGGCGGTGAGCCCGAGTGCGAGGGCCCTACCATCGCTGCTTGCAGCTTTAATTATTATTATTCTTCTCCAAAATGAATCGCATTTTAGAGGACCTAAACATGCCCGAAAACTCACAAAACTTTGCACACACATCAAACCTGGCGAAAATTTACGTCTGATATGGGTTTCAGAAGTGGGTGTGGCAAAATGGCTCGACAGCGCCACCTTTAGATGTTCAGCGGTGTGCGCTTTCAGCTGTGATTCACGTACATGTACGGAAATCGGTACACACATGTAACACACCAATACCTACAAAAAAGCCTCTTGGAGCAAAATCCGGAACCCAACAGGAAGTCGGTTAATATTAATATTCTCAACAAAATTTGTGTCATTTTTGCCATTTTCAGGCGTCGTACTTGAACGAACTCCTCCTAGAGATTTATTCCGATCAACAGCAAATTTGGTGAGTCTAATCTAAAGCCCTTTGTGACGTTAAATTGTGAAGATCTAGAGTTTTCATCGGAGGGCGTGTCCGTGGTGGTCTCGCAAATTTCGATGTTTCGCCATGAAAAAGGAAGTTGCTATAACTTAGCCATAAAATGTCCGATCTGTCCCAAACTTCACATGTGTGATAACACTCCTGACCTGAAGACATCTACATGCCCATATTCAGTTATAGTCATAGCGCCACCTGCAGGCAACAGGAAGTGTCATGCTGTACTCTTCAACCAACTCCTCCTAGAGATTTATACAGATCAATACCAAAATAGGCCAGTCTAATATAAAGGCCTTAGCGATGTTAAATTGTGAAGATCTTGAGTTTTCGGTAAAGGGCGTGTCCGTGGCAGCCTGACAAATTTCGAGGTCTCGCCATGGATATAAAACTTGTTATAACTCAGCCATAAAATGTCCGATTTGCCTCAAACTTCACATATTCGAGTCCTGGCCTGAACACATCTGAAGGCCAATATTCTATTATAATCACAGCGCCACCTGTTGGCAACAGGAAATGACTTGTATCAAACTCCTCTTAGAGATTTAATGATATTAACATTATATTTGGTCATTCTGATCTAGAGGCCTTAAAGATTTTAAATTGCGAAGATCTTGAGTTTTCGTTAAAGGGCGTGTCTGTGGCGGCCTGAAAAAGTTTGATGTTTCGCCATTGACATAGAAGTTGTTATAACTCAGCCATAAAATGTCTGATCTGCCTCAAACTTCACAGGTTTGGTAAGAGTCCTGGCCTGAAGACACCTAAAGGCCAATATTCAGATATTATCATAGCGTCACCTGTTGGCAGCAGGATATATCATATCTTTCACTAACTCAAACATACCAAGGTCAATCTGCACCAAACTTCATATGTTTGATGAAAGTGGTGGCCTGAACACATCTACATGCCAATAATCAGTTATAGGCATAGCGCCACCAGCTGGCAGCAGGAAGTTTGGCACAATTAAGTGACTTTGATCTATTTTTCCTACATTTACTGTATTAAAAGCATACTGCCCACCGTTTGCTGTTTTCCTAAAGCCACCGGTCGGCGGTGAGCCCGGGTGCGAGGGCCCGTTCATCGCTGCTTGCAGCTTTAATTAGGGCCTGAGCACCGATGGTGTGAGGACCCTATTGGATCTGCTCCGTTTCTTATTAGGGCCCGAGCACCGATGGTGTGAGGACCCTATTGAATCTGCTCCGTTTATTATTATTAGGGCCCGAGCACCGATGGTGTGAGGACCCTATTGGATCTGCTCCGTTTATTATTATTAGGGCCCGAGCCCAAAAGGGCGAAGGCCCTATTGTTCTTCTAAGGATTCTTATTTAGGGCCCGAGCCCAAAAGGGCGAAGGCCCTATTGTTCTTCTAAGGATTCTTATTTGTTTTTTTTGTTTTTTTTTTTTGTTTTTTTTCAACCGTTGGGGCACTTTTGGGGGCCTTAACATACTCAAAAACTCTTGAAAATTTGCACACACGTCGGAATCTGCCGTCGTCCGGACGCCACAGAGGCTGGGACCCGGGCGTGGTTCAGGGCCTCTACAGCGCCCCCTGGAACACAGTTTGAAAACTTGATGTACTGCGCACACATACTTGCGCGTATTGATATGAAACTCGGTACACATATAGAACTCATCAAGCTGAACAACTTTTGTACTCTATGTCATGGGCTCCACGCAACAGGAAGTGAGATATTTAGGGCTGTTTAAAAAGCGCATGCTCTGGAATTTAACGTACTCCTCCCAGGAATTCCATGGGATTGTCACCAAACTCGGTCAGCCTGATCTCAAGACATTGGGGACGCTAAATTGCGAGGAGATTTTTGATATCTCGAACGGTTTGGCCGTGGCAAGGCGACAAAGTTATGGCGAGAAATGAGAAACAGGAAGTGTCTAATAACTGTTGCACACATTGCCTGATTCTGATGAAACTTCACCAGTTTGTTCGTTGTATGATGCCGATTCCATAAATGTGACTATTATGAGTCAAAGTTATAGCGCCACCAACTGGCAGCAGGAAACGTGTCATTTTCAAAATGCTTTGAAATCAGCCTCTTAATTTTAATCGATTTTCTTTAAACTTCATCAAAATCATGTCAAAACACGGCCAATAAGAATATGTAAAGGGGTCGATGATAAATCAAATGCTGTTGCCATGGCAACGTGTCAAACTTTAAAATTACATTCCTGTCTTTTCGAGGCAGATAACATGCTTAGAATTTCATGAAACTCAACACACACATCAATATTAATGATAGTTAGACACTGGCGAAAGGTCATAAATGGGCGTGGAGCAGGCACTCTATAGCGCCATCTTTTGACAAAAGTTGGGGGGTTAGTTTTTCCTACAGTCACCAAACTCTGTACTTATATTGTTCTCATCAATCTGGACAACTTTCTAAATCAAACTCATTAGCTAAGACCAACAGAAAGCCGGCTATTTTGATTTGAATGTGGATTTTTTGAAAAATCAGGTAGTAAACAAATTCACACTACTCCTAAGAACAACCAGCTGTTCACACCAAACTTTTTTAACATGAAGAGAAGATTCTGAAGATGTTAAATTGCGAGCGGATTTGGGATATCTCGAACGGTGTTGACGTGGTGATTTTTTAAAGATGTAGTAAAAAACATAACCCTAATTTTTTATATCTTTAAAGTGCAGCATCCAAACTCTTTAAAACTTTTTTCACACAGAGATCTAATCATTCTGAGCAAGTGCTGGAAATATAAATTTTATACAAGCTTCAATGAATTAAAGAAAATTAAAAAAATAACTCAGAAACCTGCTGTCACTCTGGTGAATGTCTCTACAGTATGTGTGTGCGTTCAGTCAGGCACAGAGAAGCTCATTATTGCAGGGGGGAGGGGTAAGAGGCAGAGAGGGTGACAGAGTAGAGAGCCATCCTACAGACCATCTTTGAACAAAAAATGCACATACTGTAATTACATAAATATGTCTGATCTTTGAGAGTCTGATATTTTGAGAAAATATAAAGGGTCACTAAGTCTTTCATTGTTCGTATTTTGCAGTTGTTGTTTTATATTTATTTTTTACTTAACTGTACCATGAACTTGTCCTATACAGTCACATAGCAAAAGATTTAAAAAAATACAACTTTTTAGCATGATCAATTTATCTTTATTGATAGACAATATTTACATAGTGTTATTTATTGAATATAAAATAATAATAATAAAAAATTAAGACAAACTTTGACAACAAAACAAACGTTACTGTTATCTCTTCAAAACATCTGAAAACCATAATTTGAAGATCAGTTATATATATATATATATGTATCACCCCGTTAAAATACTCAACTTGATTTTTAAAGATATTTTGAAAGAATGAAGCATTTATAGAGCACTTTATTGTGTATTGCTGTACACCCACATGAACTGTGTTCATGTTCATGTTAATACACAGTACATAAACTTTATATGAATACTTTTTTTAGCTTAATATTAATTAACATTAATAAATGCTATTTATTTATTGGTCATGTTAACTAATATAGTTAATTTTAACAAATGAAACTGGATGGCAACATTTTATATTTTGTGTGTATGTGTCTGTGTGTTGATTTTAAAGTCTAACCCTTTCAATTCTGTAAACTTAAAATCCAAACTAGAAGAGGGTTACTGTCAATGCATGTGCCAACTGGGCACCGTTTTCCTTATTGATTCTTAGTTATGTAGCGCTTAAGAGTGATGTCTTGTAACAGGAGGAGTCACCAGCAAAGCAATATCCACACAAAACTTGTACAGATAGGTAACAATGACATTTAAGCAGAAGTGGTGGACGTAAAGCAAGCAATAAAAACATTTTGTTATCATCATGAATCATGTTCTTATCATCATCATCAGAGTATAGGGAAAATTTTGCATATTGGTTCACAGTTGGCATTTATCTGAAGTCCTTGCATTGATTGCATTTAATTAAAGCAACATTATATTTGGTCAGTCTGATCTTGAGGCCTTAGAGATGTTAAATTGTGAAGATCTTGAGTTTTCATTAAAGGGCATGTCCGTGGTGGCCTGACAAAGTTTGATGTTTCTGCATAGACATAGAAGATGTTATAACTTAGCCATAAAATGTCTGATCTGCCACAAAATTCACAGGTTTGGTAAGAGTCCTGGCCTGAAGACACCTAAAGACTAATATTCAGATATTATCATAGCGCCACTTGTTGGCAGCAGGATATATCATATCTTTCACTAACTCAAACATACCAAGGTCAATCTGCACCAAACTTCATATGTTTGATAATAGTGCTGGCCTGAACACATCTACATGCCAATAATTAGTTACAGGCATACCGCCACCATCTGGCAGCGGCAAGTTTGGCACATTTAAATGACTTATGACATATTTTTTCTATATTTACTGTATTAAAAGCATACTGCCCACTGTTTGCTGATTTCCTGAAGACACCGGTCGGCGGTGAGCCCAGGTGCGAGGGCCCGTTCATCGCTGCTCACAGCTTTAATTATTATTAGGGCCCGAGCACCGATGGTGTGAGGACCCTATTGGATCTGCTTCGTTTATTATTAGGGCCCGAGCACCGATGGTGTGAGGACCCTATTGGATCTGCTTCGTTTATTATTATTAGGGCCCGAGCACTGCAGTGCGAGGACCCTATTGGAATTGCTCCGTTTATTAGGGCCCGAGCCCAAAAGGGCGAAGGCCCTATTGTTTTTCTAAGGATTATTATTATTTTTTTTTTTTCAATGTTTTTGGGGATTTCGGGGCCCTTAACATACACGAAAACTCTTGAAAATTTGCACACACATTGGAACCTGCGGCCATCAGGGCCGGACAGACTTTGACATGGGGGGGTCACCTGGGGGGGGCGTGGCACAGCGTTAAAAATTGCGAATTTTGAGGGACTCTGGAGCGCACACCAATTGATCTACAGTCACCAAAATTCATACACATATAGACCTCATCCGGCCGAACAACTTCCGTGCTCACAGTCCGTGCTTCACCAAACAGGAAGTCAGCTATTCAGGGATGTCTAAAAAGCGCATGCAATGGAATTTGAAATACTCCTCCTAGACCTTTCCACCGATGGCCACCAAACTCGGTCAGCATGATCTCAAGACATTGGGGACGCAAAATTGCCAGGGGATTTTTGATATCTCGAACGGTTTGGCCGTGGCGGGGCGACAAAGTTATGGCGAGAAATGAGAAACAGGAAGTGTCTAATAACTTTAACACACTTTGTCTGATTTTGACCAAACTTCAGCAGTTTGTTCATCGTCTGATGCCGATCACAGAGATGTGACTATTAGGAGTCAAAGTTATAGCGCCACCAACTGGCAGCACAAAGCGCAACGTTTTCTAAATGCTTTTAAATCAACCTTTTAATTTTACTCAATTTGCTTCAAACTTCATCTCAATAATGTTGAAACACGGCCAATGAGAATCTGTGAATTGCATTATCGATAACTTTTATCATGTTGCCATGGCAACGTGTCAAACTTTAACTTTAGCTTTTTGTGTTTTGGAGCCACTTAAAATAATCAGAATTTCATGAAACTTCACACACACATCTGTATTAATGATATTTAGACACTGATAAAAGCCCATAAATGGGCGTGGAGCAGGCGCTCCATAGCGCCACCTTTTGACAAAAGTTGGGGGTTTAGTTTGTCCTACAGTCACCAAACTCGGTACATATATTGATCTCATCAAGCCAGAAACATTTCTAATTTACACCCATTAGCTACGATCGACAGGAAGTCGGCTATTTTGATTTGAATGTGGATATTTGGAAAAATCAGGCTGTGGAATTTTATATACTTCTCTCGGGAAAACCAACCAATTCACACCAAACTTTTTTGACATGATGCCAACATTCTGAAGATTCTAAATTGCGAGCAGATTTAGGATATCTTGAACGGTGTTGATGTGGTGATTGATTGAAATCTGAGTAAAAAAAGATAGCCGTAATTTTATTATATCTTTAAAGTGCAGCATCCAAAGTCTTTGAAACTTTTTTCATACAGACTACTAGTCATTCTGATCAGACAACGTTCATTTCATAATTATACAAAGATCTATGAATTAATGAAAATTAAAAAACAAATCTGATCCCTCTCTGCTCTGCACTTATGTGTGTGCGTGGTAAGTGGGTGTGTGTTTTTTGAGTGTTAGGGTGACAGTGGGGAGGGGGGATGGGTGGAAAGAGAGAGTCAGAGAGGAGGAGATAGAAGGGAATATTTAAACTCTTGGTTGTTTATTCATTAGGATGTGAATTAGGGCTGGGTATTGTGACCAATTTGGCAATTCGATTCAATTGTTATTTTTATGGTTTCGATTCGATTCAACTCGATTCGATATCGATTAGCTATCAATATTTCATTTAAAATGTTAGTTTTGCAGACATGGGATCACTATTTTGATATAAATGCTGGTAACTTAAAACTCCCCTACTTAAGTTTATTACTGAAATACACATCTACATTAATAATAGGGTGCACACAGTTGTTTATTTTAAACAACTTTTATTTTAAATGAATACTGTAACAAGAAGTCATAAATATGTGCATCCAATGTACACCATGTAAACAAACTGCAAAATGCACATTACTGTAAAAAATAAAAAGACTAAATGTGCAACAGTGAAATCTATTAAGAACTTCAAACATGTTTAAGAATTTTTTTTTTTCTAAATTCAAATCAGGCCCATCATAAAGCCCTTGTCTGCATATACAAAACATTCTAACTGTCCATAAAACTAACAGTTCTTAACTACAGCCTGATAATTTTTGGTCACCAGATTTTTTTTCCAAAAAATTTACACCCATTAGCTACGACCAACAGGAAGTCAGCTATTTTGATTTGAATGTGGATTTTTGGAAAAATATAGCTGAATAAATTCATATCACTCATAGCAGAATCAGACACCAAACTTTGTCAACATGGTGCCAAGATACTGAAGATGTTAAAATGTGAACGGCTTTGGGATATCTTGAACGGTGTTGATGTGGTGATTTATGAATGTAACAGTAAAAAAGATGGAGAGTTATTTCCATATATCTTTAAATTGCATTATTCTAACTCATCAAAACTTTTTACATATAAAGAACAAGAAATTCTTAGGAAATACGTGTAGTTTCAAAATGTTATCATGCTCAGAGGCCCCAAAAACATTAAAAGTGTCATATAAATTGTCAGATTAAAGCTCTAGTACCAGGGATGAACACTAGAGGCCCTCATAAGATAAGGAATCGTTTGAACAATAATGCTATTTAGCTCATTCTCAGTGTATAAGAATGAAAATAATCCATAGAATCAGTTGATATGTACTGTATTGTCAGTAGACTTTTACATAGTTATTTTGTATAGGTGCTTAAAGAGCATTAAAATATTTTTTTTTAATCTTTTAAGGAAAAATTATATGATTTATATACATATATAGACTCTCACTGATAGAACAAAAAATCTTATAAGTATGACACTATACTGCTCAGTTCACTTAATTAGAATGAGAAAACAAATACATCAACTAAGTTATTATGTATTTATTTTTAATATATTTGTTTATAATTATTTCACAGATGCTTATGGATCATTAAAATAATATTTAAAAATGGTTGTAGATCATAAAACATGGTAACTATTTAAAATAGGGTCTTTTTTGTTAACAATGGTTAATGAACTAACACACGAACGAACAACGAACAATATATTTGTACTCGATTTTCTTCAAACTTCATCAGAATGATGTAAAAACACGGCCGATGAGAGTCTGTAAAGGCGTCTCTGATGCATCAAATGCTGTTGCCATGGCAAATAAATAAAAATACAAAATACATTCAAATATTTGTTTCCTGGGTTTTTGAGGCAGATAGCGTGCCTAGAATTTCATTTTTCATTTTCAATTTTCAATAATTTATTATATATTTAAAGTGCAGCATCCTAACTCTTTGAAACTTTTTTCATACAAATAACTATTCATTCTGATTAAACACAGTTCATTTCATAATTATACAAAACTCCACGAATGAAAGAAAATTAAAAAACATATCTGATCTCACTCTGCTCTGCACTCTATGTGTGTGTTTGTGTGGTAAGTGGCTGAGTGTAAGGAGGCGGGATGGGTGGCAAGAGAAAGAGTCAGACAGGAGGAGAGACAGTTAGGCTTAGTCCAAAGGGTTACTGTGAATGCATGTGCCAACTGGGCACCGTTTTCCTGAAGCTATCGGGATGGCGACTGCCAGACGGCGAGGGCCCGGTCAACGCTGCTTGCAGCTTTAATTTGTTTTTTTATTTTTTTTTATTTTTATTTTTTTTCAACCGTTGGGGCACTTTTGGGGGCCTTAACATACTCAAAAACTCTTGAAAATTGGCACACACGTCGGAATCTGTGGTCGTCCGGACGCCACAGAGGCTGGGACCCGGGCGTGGTTCAGGGCCTCTACAGCGCCCCCTGGAACACAGTTTGAAAACTTGATGTACTGCGCACACATACTTGCGCGTATTGATATGAAACTCGGTACACATATAGAACTCATCGAGCTGAACAACTTTTGTACTCTATGTCATGGGCTCCACGCAACAGGAAGTGTGATATTTAGGGCTGTTTAAAAAGCGCATGCTCTGGAATTTAACATACTCCTCCCAGGAATTCCATGGGATTGTCACCAAACTCGGTCAGCATGATCTCAAGACATTGGGGACGCTAAATTGCGAGGAGATTTTTGATATCTCGAAAGGTTTGGCCGTGGCAAGGCGACAAACTTATGGCGAGAAATGAGAAACAGGAAGTGTCTAATAACTGTTGCACACATTGCCTGATTCTGATGAAACTTCACCAGTTTGTTCCTTTTATGATGCCGATTCCATAAATGTGACTATTATGAGTCAAAGTTATAGCGCCACCAACTGGCAGCAGGAAACGTGTCATTTTCAAAATGCTTTGAAATCAGCCTCTTAATTTTACTCGATTTTCTTTAAACTTCATCAAAATCATGTCAAAACACGGCCGATAAGAGTATGTAAAGGGGTCGATGATAAATCAAATGCTGTTGCCATGGCAACGTGTCAAACTTTAAAATTACATTCCTGTCTTTTCGAGGCAGATAACATGCTTAGAATTTCATGAAACTCAACACACACATCAATATTAATGATAGTTAGACACTGGCAAAAGGTCATAAATGGGCGTGGAGCAGGCACTCTATAGCGCCATCTTTTGACAAAAGTTGGGGGGTTATTTTTTCCTACAGTCACCAAACTCTGTACATATATTGTTCTCATCAATCTGGACAACTTTCTAAATCAAACTCATTAGCTAAGACCAACAGAAAGCCGGCTATTTTGATTTGAAGGTGGATTTTTTGAAAAATCAGGTAGTAAACAAATTCACACTACTCCTAAGAACAATCAGCTGTTCACACCAAACTTTTTTAACATGAAGAGAAGATTCTGAAGATGTTAAATTGCGAGCGGATTTGGGATATCTCGAACGGTGTTGACGTGGTGATTTTTTAAAGATGTAGTAAAAAACATAACCCTAATTTTTTATATCTTTAAAGTGCAGCATCCAAACTCTTTAAAACTTTTTCACACAGAGATCTAATCATTCTGAGCAAGTGCTGGAAATATTAATTTTATACAAGCTTCAATGAATTAAAGAAAATTAAAAAACTAACTCAGAAACCTGCTGTCACTCTGGTGAATGTCTCTACAGTATGTGTGTGCGTTCAGTCAGGCACAGAGAAGCTCATTATTGCAGGGGGGAGGGGTGAGAGGCAGAGAGGGTGACAGAGTAGAGAGCCATTCTACAGACCATCTTTGAACAAAAAATGCACATATGTAGTGTAATTACATAAATATGTCTGATCTTTGAGAGTCTGATATTTTGAGAAAATATAAAGGGTCACTAAGTCTTTCATTGTTCGTATTTTGCAGTTGTTGTTTTTTATTTATTTTTACTTAACTGTACCATGAGCTTGTCCTATTCAGTCACATAGCAAAAGATTTAAAAAAATACAACTTTTTAGCATGATCAACTTATCTTCATTGATAGACAATATTTACATAGTGTTATTTATTGAATATAAAATAATAATAATAAAAAATTAAGACAAACTTTGACAACAAAACAAACGTTACTGTTATCTCTTCAAAACATCTGAAAACCATAATTTTAAGAACAGTTATAAATATATATATATCACCCCGTTAAAATACTCAACTTGATTTTTAAAGATATTTTGAAAGAATGAAGCGTTTATAGAGCACTTTATTGTGTATTGCTGTACACCCACATGAACTGTGTTCATGTTCATGTTAATTCACTGTACATAAACTTTATATGAATACTTTTTTTTAGCTTAATATTAATTAACATTAATAAATGCTATTTATTTATTGGTCATGTTAACTGATATAGTTAATTTTAACAACTGAAACTGGATGGCAACATTTTATATTTTGTGTGTATGTGTCTGTGTGTTGATTTTAAAGTGTAACCCTTTCAATTCTGTAAACTTAAAATCCAAACTAGCAGATGGTTACTGTGAATGCATGTGCCAACTGGGCACCGTCTTCCTTATTGATTCTTAGTTATGACAACAATTGATTTTATACAAAAATATATTATACAAAAAATGTACAGATAGGTAACAATGACATTTAAGCAGAAGTGGTGGATATAAAGGAAGCAATAATAACATTTTGCTATCATCATGAATTACATGTTCTTATTTGTAGCATACTGGTTCACAGTTGGCATCTATCTGAAGTCCTTGCATTGATTGCATTTAATTAAATCAACATTATATTTGGTCAGTCTGATCTTGAGGCCTTAGAGATGTTAAATTGTGAAGATCTTGAGTTTTCATTAAAGGGCATGTCCGTGGTGGCCTGACAAAATTTGATGTTTCTGCATAGACATAGAAGTGGTTATAACTTAGCCTGAAAATGTCTGATCTGCCACAAAATTCACAGGTTTGGTAAGAGTCCTGGCCTGAAGACACCTAAAGACCAATATTCAGATATTATCATAGCGCCACCTGTTGGCAGCAGGATATCTCATATATTTCACTAACTCAAACACACCAAGGTCAATCTGCACCAAACTTCATATGTTTGATAATAGTGCTGGCCTGAACACATCTACATGCAAATAATCAGTTATAGGCATAGCGCCACCAGCTGGCAGCGGCAAGTTTGGCACATTTAAATGACTTATGACATATTTTTTTCTATATTTACTGTATTAAAAGCATACTGCCCACCGTTTGCTGTTTTCCTGAAGCCACCGGTCGGCGGTGAGCCCGGGTGCGAGGGCCCGTTCATCGCTGCTCGCAGCTTTAATTAGGGCCCGAGCCCAAAAGGGCGAAGGCCCTATTGTTCTTCTAAGGGTTATTAGGGCCCGAGCCCAGAATGGGCGAAGGCCCTATTGTTTTTCTAAGGATTATTAGGGCCCGAGCCCAAAAGGGCGAAGGCCCTATTGTTTTTCTAAGGATTATTAGGGCCCGAGCCCAGAATGGGCGAAGGCCCTATTGTTTTTCTAAGGATTATTAGGGCCCGAGCCCAAAAGGGCGAAGGCCCTATTGTTTTTCTAAGGATTATTAGGGCCCGAGCCCAGAATGGGCGAAGGCCCTATTGTTTTTCTAAGGATTATTATTATTATTAGGGCCCGAGCCCAGAATGGGCGAAGGCCCTATTGTTTTTCTAAGGATTATTATTAGGGCCCGAGCACCGATGGTGTGAGGACCCTATTGAATCTGCTCCGTTTATTATTATTATTAGGGCCCGAGCACCGATGGTGTGAGGACCCTATTGGATCTGCTCCGTTTCTTATTAGGGCCCGAGCACTACAGTGCGAGGACCCTATTGGAATTGCTCCGTTTATTATTAGGGCCCGAGCACCGATGGTGTGAGGACCCTATTGAATCTGCTCCGTTTATTATTATTATTATTATTCTTATCCGGAATGAATCGCATTTTTGAGGGCCTAGACATACCCGAAAACTAACGAAACTTCGCACACACATCAGACCTGGCGAAAATGGACGTCTGATATGGGTTGCAGAAGTGGGTGTGGCAAAATGGCTCAATAGCGCCACCTTTACACGTTCCGCGGTGTGCGCATTCAGCTGTGATTATCGTACATGCACAAAAATCGGTACACACATGTAGCACACCAATACCTACAAAAAAGCCTCTTGAGATAAAATCCGAAACCCAACAGGAAGTCGGTTATTATTAATTTTCTCAGCAAAATTTGTGTCATTTTTGCCATTTTCAGGTGTCATACTTGAACGAACTCCTCCTAGAGATTTATTCCGATCAACACCAAATTTGGCGAGTCTAATCTAAAGCCCTTTGTGACGTTAAATTGCGAAGATCTAGAGTTTTCATCGGAGGACGTGTCCGTGGCGGCCTGGCAAATTTCGATGCTTCGCCATGAAAAAGGAAGTTGCTATAACTCAGGCATAAAATGCCCGATCTGCCCCAAACTTCACATGTGTGATAACACTCCTGACCTGATGACATCTACATGCCCATATTCAGTTTTACTCATAGCGCCACCTGCTGGCACCAGGAAGTGTCATGCTGTACTCTGCAACAAACTCCTCCAAAAGATTTAATCAGATCAACACCAAAATCGGTCAGTCTAATAAAAAGGCTTTAGCGATGTTAAATTGCGAAGATCTTGAGTTTTCGGTAAAGGGCGTGTCCGTGGCGGCCTGACAAAATTTGATGTTTTGCCATGGACATAGAAGTTGTTATAACTCAGCCATAAAATGTCCGATTTGCCTCAAACTTCACATGTTCGATAAGAGTCCTGGCCTGAACCAATCTGAAGGCCTATATTCTATTATAATCACAGCGCCACCTGTTGGCAATAGGAAATTACTTGTACCAAACTCCTCCTAGAGATTTAATGATATCAACATTATATTTGGTCAGTCTGATCTTGAGGCCTTAGAGATGTTAAATTGTGAAGATCTTGAGTTTTCGTTAAAGGGCGTGTCCATGGCGGCCTGACAAAGTTTGATGTTTCGCCATGGACATAAAAGTTGTTATAACTCAGCCATAAAATGTCCGATCTGCCTCAAACTTCACATGTTTGGTAAAAGTCCTGGCCTGAAGACATCTAAAGGCCAATATACAGATATTATTATAGCGCCACCTATTGGCAGCAGGATATATCATATCTTGCACTAACTCACACATACCAAGGTCAATCTGCACCAAACTTCATATGTTTGATGAAAGTGCTGGCCTGAACACATCTACATGTCAATAATCAGTTATAGGCATAGCGCCACCAGCTGGCAGCAGGAAGTTTGGCACATTTAAGTGACTTTGATCTATTTTTCCTACATTTACTGTATTAAAAGCATACTGCCCACCGTTTGCTGTGTTCCTAAAGTCGGCGGTGAGCCCGTGTGCGAGGGCCCGTTCATCGCTGCTTGCAGCTTTAATTATTCTTCTTCTTCTCCAAAATGAAAAGTCTTTTTGAGGGCCTAAACATGCCCGAAAACTCACGAAACTTTGCACACTCATCAGACCTGGCGAAAATTTACATCTGATATGGTTTTCAAAAGTGGGTGTGGCAAAATGGCTCGATAGCGCCACCTATAAAATTTCAACGGAGTGCGCCTCGAGCTACGTTTCACGTACATGTACGAAACTCGGTACACATATGTAACACACCAATACCTACAAAAAAGTCTCCTGGTGCAACATCCGAAACCCAACAGGAAGTCCGTTATATTGAATTTCCTGTACGATTTTTGTGCAGTTTTTGCCATTTTCAGGCCTCGTACTTTAACGAACTCCTCCTACAGTTTTTATCCGATCATCTTCAAATTTGCTGAGTGTCATTATAAGGCCTTTGCGATGTTAAATTGCGAAGCTTTAGAGTTTTCGTCGATGGGCGTGTCCGTGGCGGCCTGACAAACTTTGATGTTTCGCCATGAAAAAGGAAGTTGCTATAATTCAGGCATACGATGTCCGATCTGCCTCAAACTTCACATGTTTGATGACAGTCCCGTCCTGAACACATGTCAGTGCCCAAATTCAGTTATAGTCATAGCGCCACCTGCTGACAACAGGAAATGACATGTTTAACACTGTTACGGACTCTTAGCAACATATTGAAAAGCGTTAACAAGTCGTAAATAGGCTAGCAACATGCTACAAACATGCTAAAACATGCTAGCAACACTTAGCTAAGACTAAAGCATGCTATTAATAAAAATACAAAAGGAAATTGCTGTAACTCATGTATATACTGTTGAATCTGACCCAAACTTAATATTCAACATGCTACAAAAATAATAAAGCATGCTAGCAACACTTAGCTAATATGCTAAAGCATGCTAATAATACAATGAAACAGGAAGTTACTCTAACTCAGACATACAATGTCCAATCAGCCCCAAACTTAACATGTTTGATAAGAATCCTGGCCTAAACACACGCCCATGCCCGTATTCAGTTATAGTCATAGCGCCACCAGCTGGTAACAGGAAGCCACATGTTTAATACTGTTGTGGATGCCTAGCAACATTTTAAAAAAATTCAACTACTGTTAAACAGGGTAGCAACATGCTAGAAACATGCTACAACATGTTAGCAACATTTAGCTAAGTGCTAAAGCATACTCTTAATGCAATGAAACAGGAAGTTACTCTAACTCAGGCATGCAATGTCCAATCAGCCCCAAACTTCACATGTTTGATAACAGTCCTGGCCTGAAGATATCTACATGCCAATATTCAGTTATAGTTATAGCGCCACCTACTGTCAACAGGAAGTGACATGTTTAACACTGTGACACACTATTAGCAACACACTAAAAAAGCCATTGAGTGCTAAACTAGTTTAAAACGTACTCAAACATGCTAGCAACACTTACTTAGTGCTAAAGCATGTTGTTAAAGACATAAAACAGGAAGTTACTGTAACTCAGACATGCAATATCCAATCAGCCCCAAACTTCACGTTTGATAAGACTCCTGGCCTGAAGATATATACATGCAGTTATAGTCACAGCGCCACCTGCTGACAACAGGAAGTGACGTTTAATGGTGTTACGGACTCCTAGCAACATAATAAAAAGCGTCAGCAAGTTTTAAATAGGTTAGCATCATGCTAGAATCATGTTAAAACATGCTAGCAACACTTAGCTGAGAGTTAAAGCATGATATTAATACAAAGAAAAATAAGTGTAACTCATGCATACAATGTCCAATCTGACCCAAGCTTAATATGTTTGATAAGAGTCCTGGTCTGAACACAAGCCCATGCCCATATTCAGTTATAGTGATAGTGCCACCTGCTGGCAACAGGAAGTCACATGTTTAATACTGTTGTGGATGCCAAGCAACATTTTAAAAATATCAACAAGTGTTAAATAGGGTAGCAACATGCTAGAAACATGCTATAACATGTTAGCAACATTTAGCTAAGTGCTAAAGCATGCTCTTAATGCAATGAAACAGGAAGTTACTGTAACTCAGGCATGCAATGTCCAATCAGCCCCAAACTTCACATGTTTGATAAGAGTCCTGGCCTGAAGATATATACATGCCCATATTCAGCTATAGTCATAGCGCCACCAGCTGGTAATAGGAAGCCACATGTTTAATACTGTTGTGGATGCCTAGCAACATTTTAAAAATATCAACAAGTGTTAAAATAGGGTAGCAACATGTTAGAAACATGTTAGCAACATTTAGCTACGTGCTAAAGCATACTCTTAATGCAATGAAACAGGAAGTTACTGTAACTCAGGCATGCAATGTCCAATCAGCCCCAAACTTCACATGTTTGATAACAGTCCTGGCCTGAAGATATCTACATGCCAATATTCAGTTATAGTTATAGCGCCACCTACTGTCAACAGGAAGTGACATGTTTAACACTGTGACACACTATTAGCAACACACTAAAAACGCCATTGAGTGCTAAACTAGTTTAAAACGTACTCAAACATGCTAGCAACACTTACTTAGTGCTAAAGCATGTTGTTAAAGACATAAAACAGGAAGTTACTGTAACTCAGACATGCAATGTCCAATCAGCCCCAAACTTCACGTTTGATAAGACTCCTGGCCTGAAGATATATACATGCAGTTATAGTCACAGCGCCACCTGCTGACAACAGGAAGTGACGTTTAATGGTGTTACGGACTCCTAGCAACATAATAAAAAGCGTCAGCAAGTTTTAAATAGGCTAGCATCATGCTAGAATCATGTTAAAACATGCTAGCAACACTTAGCTGAGAGCTAAAGCATGATATTAATACAAAGAAAAATAAGTGTAACTCATTCATACAATGTCCAATCTGACCCAAGCTTAATATGTTTGATAAGAGTCCTGGTCTGAACACAAGCCCATGCCCATATTCAGTTATAGTGATAGTGCCACCTGCTGGCAACAGGAAGTCACATGTTTAATACTGATGTGGATGCCAAGCAACATTTTAAAAATATCAACAAGTGTTAAATAGGGTAGCAACATGTTAGAAACATGCTATAACATGTTAGCAACATTTAGCTAAGTGCTAAAGCATGCTCTTAATGCAATGAAACAGGAAGTTACTGTAACTCAGGCATGCAATGTCCAATCAGCCCCAAACTTCACATGTTTGATAAGAGTCCTGGCCTGAAGATATATACATGCCCATATTCAGCTATAGTCATAGTGCCACCTGCTGACAACAGGAAGTCACATGTTTAATACTGTTGTGGATGCCAAGCAACATTTTAAAAATATCAACAAGTGTTAAATAGGGTAGCAACATGCTAGAAACATGTTAGCAACATTTAGCTAAGTGCTAAAGCATACTCTTAATGCATTGAAACAGGAAGTTACTGTAACTCAGGCATGCAATGTATAATCAGCCCCAAACTTAATATGTTTGATAAGAGTCCTGGCCTGAATACATTTACATGCCAGTATTTAGTTATAGTCATAACGTCACCAGCTGGCAACAGCAAATTACTTGTTTTACACTAACATAAGCATGCAATGTACAATTTGCACCAAACTTGACATGTTTGCCAATAGTCCTGGGCTGAAGACATCTAAAAGCCAATATTTCGTAATAGCGCCACCTGTTGGCAGCAGGATATGTCATGACTTACACTCAAGCATGCCATGTTCAAGCTTCACCAAACTTCATATGTTTCATGAAAGCACTGGCCTGAACACATCTGCATGCCAATATTCAGTTATAGGCATAGCGCCACCAGCTGGCAGCAGGAAGATTGGCACATATCAATGACTTTGACATATTCCTCCTACATTTACTGTGTTAATAGCATAGTGCCCACCATTCGCCACCGATCGGCGGTGAGCCCGAGTGCGAGGGCCCTACCATCGCTGCTTGCAGCTTTAATTATTCTTCTTCTTCTGATTCTTCTCCAAAATGAAAAGTCTTTTTGAGGGCCTAAACATGCCCGAAAACTCACCAAACTTTGCACACGCATCAGAACTGGCGAAAATTTACATCTGATATGGTTTTCAGAAGTGGGTGTGCCAAAATGGCTCGATAGCGCCACCTATAAAATTTCAACGGAGTGCGCCTCGAGCTGCGTTTCACGTACATGTACGAAACTCGGTACACATATGTAACACACCAGCACCTACAAAAAAGTCTCCTGGTGCAACATCCGAAACCCAACAGGAAGTCCGTTATATTGAATTTCCTGTACGATTTTTGTGCAGTTTTTGCCATTTTCAGGCCTCGTACTTTAACGAACTCCTCCTACAGTTTTTATCCGATCATCTTCAAATTTGCTGAGTGTCATCATAAGGCCTTTGCGATGTTAAATTGCGAAGCTTTAGAGTTTTCGTCGAAGGGCGTGTCCGTGGCGGCCGGACAAACTTTGATGTTTCCCCATGAAAAAGAAAGTTGCTATAACTCAGGCATACAATGTCCGATCTGCCTCAAACTTCACATGTTTGATGACAGTCCGGTCCTGAACACACGTCAGTGCCCATATTCAGTTATAGTCATAGCGCCACCTGCTGACAACAGGAAATGACATGTTTAACACTGTTACGGACTCCTAGAAACATATTGAAAAGCGTTAACAAGTCTTAAATAGGCTAGCAACATGCTACAAACATGCTAAAACATGCTAGCAACACTTAGCTAAGAGCTAAAGCATGCTATTAATACAAATACAAAAGGAAATTGCTGTTTCTCATGTATATAATGTTGAATCTGACCCAAACTTAATATTCAACATGCTACAAAAATAATAAAGCATGCTAGCAACACTTAGCTAATATGCTAAAGCATGCTAATAATACAATGAAACAGGAAGTTACTCTAACTCAGGCATACAATGTCCAATCAGCCCCAAACTTAACATGTTTGATAAGAATCCTGGCCTAAACACACGCCCATGCCCGTATTCAGTTATAGTCATAGCGCCACCAGCTGGTAACAGGAAGCCACATGTTTAATACTGTTGTGGATGCCTAGCAACATTTTAAAAAAATTCAACAACTGTTAAACAGGGCAGCAACATGCTAGAAACATGCTATAAAATGTTAGCAACATTTAGCTCAGTGCTAAAGCATACTCTTAATGCAATGAAACAGGAAGTTACTGTAACTCAGGCATGCAATGTCCAATCAGCCCCAAACTTCACATGTTTGATAACAGTCCTGGCCTGAAGATATCTACATGCCAATATTCAGTTATAGTTATAGCGCCACCTACTGTCAACAGGAAGTGACATGTTTCACACTGTGACACACTATTAGCAACACACTAAAAAAGCCATTGAGTGCTAAACTAGTTTAAAACGTACTCAAACATGCTAGCAACACTTACTTAGTGCTAAAGCATGTTGTTAAAGACATAAAACAGGAAGTTACTGTAACTCAGACATGCAATGTCCAATCAGCCCCAAACTTCACGTTTGATAAGAGTCCTGGCCTGAAGATATATACATGCCCATATTCAGTTATAGTCACAGCGCCACCTGCTGACAACAGGAAGTGACGTTTAATGGTGTTACGGACTCCTAGCAACATAATAAAAAGCGTCAGCAAGTTTTAAATAGGCTAGCATCATGCTAGAATCATGTTAAAACATGCTAGCAACACTTAGCTGAGAGCTAAAGCATGATATTAATTATAAAGAAAAATAAGTGTAACTCATGCATACAATGTCCAACCTGACCCAAGCTTAATATGTTTGATAAGAGTCCTGGTCTGAACACAAGCCCATGCCCATATTCAGTTATAGTGATAGTGCCACCTGCTGGCAACAGGAAGTCACATGTTTAATACTGTTGTGGATGCCCAGCAACATTTTAAAAATATCAACAAGTGTTAAATAGGGTAGCAACATGCTAGAAACATGTTAGCAACATTTAGCTAAGTGCTAAAGCATACTCTTAATGCAATGAAACAGGAAGTTACTGTAACTCAGGCATGCAATGTCCAATCAGCCCCAAACTTAATATGTTTGATAAGAGTCTTGGCCTGAATACATTTACATGCCAATATTTAGTTATAGTCATAGCGCCACCAGCTGGCAACAGCAAATTACTTGTTTTACACTAACTTAAGCATGCAATGTACAATTTGCACCAAACTTGACATGTTTGCCAATAGTCCTGGCCTGAAGACATCTAAAAGCCAATATTTTGTAATAGCGCCACCTGTTGGCAGCAGGATATGTCATGACTTACACTCAAGCATGCCATGTTCAAGCTTCACCAAACTTCATATGTTTGATGAAAGCACTGGCCTGAACACATCTGCATGCCAATATTCAGTTATAGGCATAGCGCCACCAGCTGGCAGAAGGAAGATTGGCACATATCAATGACTTTGACATATTCCTCCTACATTTTCTGTGTTAATAGCATAGTGCCCACCATTCGCCACCGATCGGCGGTGAGCCCGAGTGCGAGGGCCCTACCATCGCTGCTTGCAACTTTAATTAGGGCCCGAGCACTGCAGTGCGAGGACCCTATTGGAATTGCTCCGTTTATTAGGGCCCGAGCACCGATGGTGTGAGGACCCTATTGAATCTGCTCCGTTTATTATTATTATTATTATTATTATTATTATTATTATTCTCCAAAGTGAATCGCATTTTAGAGGACCTAAACATTCCCGAAAACTCACAAAACTTTGCACACACATCAAACCTGGCGAAAATTTACGTCTGATTTGGGTTTCAGAAGTGGGTGTGGCAAAATGGCTCGACAGCGCCACCTTTAGACGTTCAGCGGTGGAAGTCGGTTAATATTAATATTCTCAACAAAATTTGTGTCATTTTTGCCATTTTCAGGCGTCGTACTTGAACGAACTCCTCCTAGAGATTTATTCGGATCAATGCCAAATTTGTTGAGTCTAGTCTAAAGCCCTTTGTGACGTTAAATTGTGAGGATCTAGAGTTTTCATCGAAGGGCGTGTCCATGGCGGCCTCGCAAATTTCGATGTTTCGCCATGAAAAAGGAAGTTGCTATAACTCAGGCATACAATGTCCGATCTGTCCCAAACTTCACATGTGTGATAACACTCCTGACCTGATGACATCTACATGCCCATATTCAGTTTTACTCATAGCGCCACCTGCTGGCAACAGGAAGTGTCATGCTGTACTCTGCAACAAACTCCTCCAAGAGATTTAATCAGATCAACACCAAAATCGGTCAGTCTAATAAAAAGGCTTTAGCGATGTTAAATTGCGAAGATCTTGAGTTTTCGTTGAAGGGCGTGTCTGTGGCGGCCGGACAAATTTCGAGGTCTCGCCATGGATATAAAACTTGTTATAACTCAGCCATAAAATGTCCGATTTGCCTCAAACTTCACATGTTCGATAAGAGTCCTGGCCTGAACACATCTGAATGCCAATATTCTATTATAATCACAGCGCCACTTGTTGGCAACAGGAAATGACTTATATCAAACTCCTCCTAGAGATTTAATGATATCAACATTATATTTGGTCAGTCTGATGTAGAGGCCTTAGAGATTTTAAATTGCGAAGATCTTGAGTTTTCGTTAAAGGGCGTGTCTGTGGCGGCGTGACAAAGTTTGATGTTTCGCCATGGACATAGAAGTTGTTATAACTCAGCCATAAAATGTCCGATCTGCCTCAAACTTCACAGGTTTGGTAAGAGTCCTGGCCTGAAGACACCTAAAGGCCAATATTCAGATATTATCATAGCGCCACCTGTTGGCAGCAAGACATATCATATCTTTCACTAACTCAAACATACCAAGGTCAATCTGCACCAAACTTCATATGTTTGATGAAAGTGGTGGCCTGAACACATCTACATGCCAATAATCAGTTATAGGCATAGCGCCACCAGCTGGCAGCAGGAAATTTGGCACATTTAAGTGACTTTGACATATTTCTCCTATTTTTACTGTATTAAAAGCATACTACCCACCATTTGCTGTGTTCCTAAAGCCACCGGTCGGCGGTGAGCCCGTGTGCGAGGGCCCGTTCATCGCTGCTTGCAGCTTTAATTATTATTATTATTCTTCTCCAAAATGAATCGCATTTTTGAGGGCTTAGACATACCCGAAAACTCATGAAACTTCGCACACACATCAGACCTGGCGAAAATTTACGTCTGATATGGGTTGCAGAAGTGGGTGTGGCAAAATGGCTCGATAGCGCCACCTTTACACGTTCCGCGGTGTGCGCTTTCAGTTGTGATTCACGTACATGCACGAAAATCGGTACACACATCTAGCTCACCAATACCTACAAAAAAGCCTCTGGGAGCAAAATTTGACACCCAACAGGAAGTCGGTTATTTTTAATTTTCTTAGCAAAATTTGTGTAATTTTTGCCATTTTCAGGCGTCATACTTGAACGAACTCCTCCTAGAGATTTATTCGGATCAACGGCAAATTTGGTGAGTCTAATCTAAAGCCCTTTGTGACGTTAAATTGCGAAGATCTAGAGTTTTCATCGGAGGGCGTGTCCGTGGCGGCCTGGCAAATTTCGATGCTTCGCCATGAAAAAGGAAGTTGCTATAACTCAGGCATAAAATGCCCGATCTGCCCCAAACTTCACATGTGTGATAACACTCCTGACCTGATGACATCTACATGCCCATATTCAGTTTTACTCATAGCGCCACCTGCTGGCACCAGGAAGTGTCATGCTGTACTCTGCAACAAACTCCTCCAAAAGATTTAATCAGATCAACACCAAAATCTGTCAGTCTAATATAAAGGCCTTAATGATGTTAAATTGCGAAGATCTTGAGTTTTCGTTGAAGGGTGTGTCCGTGGCGACCTGGCAAATTTCGTGGTCTCGCCATGGATATAAAACTTGTTATAACTCAGCCATAAAATGTCCGATTTGCCTCAAACTTCACATGTTCGATAAGAGTCCTGGCCTGAACCAATCTGAAGGCCTATATTCTATTATAATCACAGCGCCACCTGTTGGCAATAGGAAATGACTTGTACCAAACTCCTCCTAGAGATTTAATGATATCAACATTATATTTGGTCAGTCTGATCTCGAGGCCTTAGAGATGTTAAATTGTGAAGATCTTGAGTTTTCGTTAAAGGGCGTGTCCATGGCGGCCTGACAAAGTTTGATGTTTCGCCATGGACATAAAAGTTGTTATAACTCAGCCATAAAATGTCCGATCTGCCTCAAACTTCACATGTTTGGTAAAAGTCCTGGCCTGAAGACATCTAAAGGCCAATATACAGATATTATTATAGCGCCACCTATTGGCAGCAGGATATATCATATCTTGCACTAACTCACACATACCAAGGTCAATCTGCACCAAACTTCATATGTTTGATCAAAGTGCTGGCCTGAACACATCTACATGCCAACAATCAGTTATAGGCATAGCGCCACCAGCTGGCAGCAGGAAGTTTGGCACATTTAAGTGACTTTGATCTATTTTTCCTACATTTACTGTATTAAAAGCATACTGCCCACCGTTTGCTGTGTTCCTAAAGCCACCGGTCGGCGGTGAGCCCGTGTGCGAGGGCCCGTTCATCGCTGCTTGCAGCTTTAATTATTATTAGGGCCCGAGCACTACAGTGCGAGGACCCTATTGGAATTGCTCCGTTTATTATTATTCTTCTTCTTCTCCAAAATGAAAAGTCTTTTTGAGGGCCTAAACATGCCCGAAAACTCACGAAACTTTGCACACGCATCAGACCTGGCGAAAATTTACATCTGATATGGTGTTCAAAAGTGTGTGTGGCAAAATGGCTCGATAGCGCCACCTATAAAATTTCAACGGAGTGCGCCTCGAGCTACGTTTCACGTACATGTACGAAACTCGGTACACATATGCACCACACCAATACCTACAAAAAAGTCTCCTGGTGCAACATCCGAAACCCAACAGGAAGTCCGTTATATTGAATTTCCTGTACGATTTTTGTGCAGTTTTTGCCATTTTCAGGCTTCGTACTTTAACGAACTCCTCCTACAGTTTTTATCCGATCATCTTCAAATTTGCTGAGTGTCATCATAAGGCCTTTGCGATGTTAAATTGCGAAGCTTTAGAGTTTTCGTCGAAGGGCGTGTCCGTGGCGGCCTGACAAACTTTGATGTTTCGCCATGAAAAAGGAAGTTGCTATAACTCAGGCATACGATGTCCGATCTGCCTCAAACTTCACATGTTTGATGACAGTCCGGTCCTGAACACACGTCAGTGCCCAAATTCAGTTATAGTCATAGCGCCACCTGCTGACAACAGGAAATGACATGTTTAACACTGTTACGGACTCTTAGCAACATATTGAAAAGCGTTAACAAGTCTTAAATAGGCTAACAACATGCTACAAACATGCTAAAACATGCTAGCAACACTTAGCTAAGAGCTAAAGCATGCTATTAATACAAATACAAAAGGAAATTGCTGTAACTCATGTATATACTGTTGAATCTGACCCAAACTTAATATTCAACATGCTACAAAAATAATAAAGCATGCTAGCAACACTTAGCTAATATGCTAAATCATGCTCTTAATGCAATGAAACAGGAAGTTACTGTAACTCAGGCATGCAATGTCCAATCAGCCCCAAACTTCACATGTTTGATAACAGTCCTGGCCTGAAGATGTCTACATGCCAATATTCAGTTATAGTTATAGCGCCACCTACTGTCAACAGGAAGTGACATGTTTAACACTGTGACACACTATTAGCAACACACTAAAAAAGCCATTGAGTGCTAAACTAGTTTAAAACGTACTCAAACATGCTAGCAACACTTACTTAGTGCTAAAGGATGTTGTTAAAGACATAAAACAGGAAGTTACTGTAACTCAGGCATGCAATGTCCAATCAGCCCCAAACTTCACATGATAAGACTCCTGGCCTGAAGATATATACATGCCCATATTCAGTTATAGTCACAGCGCCACCTGCTGACAACAGGAAGTGACGTTTAATGGTGTTACGGACTCCTAGCAACATATTAAAAAGCGTTAGCAAGTTTTAAATAGGCTTGCATCATGCTAGAATCATGTTAAAACATGCTAGCAACACTTAGCTGAGAGCTAAAGCATGATATTAATAAAAATAAAAATAAGTGTAACTCATGCATACAATGTCCAATCTGACCCAAGCTTAATATGTTTGATAAGAGTCCTGGTCTGAACACAAGCCCATGCCCATATTCAGTTATAGTCATAGTGCCACCTGTTGGCAACAGGAAATCACATGTTTAATACTGTTGTGGATGCCAAGCAACATTTTAAAAATATCAACAAGTGTTAAACAGGGTAGCAACATGCTAGAAACATGTTAGCAACATTTAGCTAAGTGCTAAAGCATAATCTTAATGCAATGAAACAGGAAGTTACTGTAACTCAGGCATGCAATGTCCAATCAGCCCCAAACTTAACATGTTTGATAAGAGTCCTGGCCTGAATACATTTACATGCCAGTATTTAGTTATAGTCATAGCGCCACCAGCTGGCAACAGCAAATTACTTGTTTTACACTAACTTAAGCATGCAATGTACAATTTGCACCAAACTTGACATGTTTGCCAATAGTCCTGGCCTGAAGACATCTAAAAGCCAATATTTTGTAATAGCGCCACCTGTTGGCAGCAGGATATGTCATGACTTACACTCAAGCATGCCATGTTCAAGCTTCACCAAACTTCATATGTTTCATAAAAGCACTGGCCTGAACACATCTGCATGCCAATATTCAGTTATAGGCATAGCGCCACCAGCTGGCAGCAGGAAGATTGGCACATATCAATGACTTTGACATATTCCTCCTACATTTACTGTGTTAATAGCATAGTGCCCACCATTCGCCACCGATTGGCGGTGAGCCCGAGTGCGAGGGCCCTACCATCGCTGCTTGCAGCTTTAATTATTATTATTATTCTTCTCCAAAATGAATCGCATTTTAGAGGACCTAAACATGCCCGAAAACTCACAAAACTTTGCACACACATCAAACCTGGCGAAAATTTACGTCTGATATGGGTTTCAGAAGTGGGTGTGGCAAAATGGCTCGACAGCGCCACCTTTAGATTGTCAGCGGTGTGCGCTTTCAGCTGTGATTCACGTACATGCACGGAAATCGGTACACACATGTAACACACCAAAACCTACAAAAAAGCCTCTTGGAGCAAAATCCGGAACCCAACAGGAAGTCGGTTAATATTAATATTCTCAACAAAATTTGTGTCATTTTTGCCATTTTCAGGCGTCGTACTTGAACGAACTCCTCCTACAGATTTATTCGGATCAAAGCCAAATTTGCTGAGCCTAATCTAAAGCCCTTTTTGACATTAAATTGTGAAGATCTAGAGTTTTCATCGGAGGGCGTGTCCGTGGCGGCCTCGTAAATTTCGATGTTTCGCCATGAAAAAGGAAGTTGCTATAACTGAGGCATACAATGTCCGATCTGTCCCAATCTTCACATGTGTGATAACACTCCTGACCTGATGACATCTACATGCCCATATTCAGTTTTACTCATAGCGCCACCTGCTGGCAACAGGAAGTGTCATTCTGTACTCTGCAACAAACTCCTCCAAGAGATTTAATCAGATCAACACCAAAATCGGTCAGTCTAATAAAAAGGCTTTAGCGATGTTAAATTGCGAAGATCTTGAGTTTTCATTGAAGGGCGTGTCCGTGGCGGCCTAACAAATTTTGAGGTCTCGCCATGGATCTAAAACTTGTTATAACTCAGCCATAAAATGTCCGATTTGCCTCAAACTTCACATGTTTGATAAGAGTCCTGGCCTGAACCAATATGAAGGCCAATATTCTATTATAATCACAGCGCCACCTGTTGGCAACAGGAAATTACTTGTATCAAACTCCTCCTAGAGATTTAATGATATCAACATTATATTTGGTCAGTCTGATCTAGAGGCCTTAGAGATATTAAATTGTGAAGATCTTGAGTTTTCGTCAAAGGGCGTGTCCTTGGTGGCCTGATAAAGTTTGATGTTTCGCCATGAACATAGAAGTTGTTATAACTCAGCCATAAAATGTCCGATCTGCCTCAAACTTCACATGTTTGGTAAAAGTCCTGGCCTGAAGACATCTAAAGGCCAATATTCAGATATTATCATAGCGCCACCTGTTGGCAGTAGGATATATCATATCTTTCACTAACTCAAACATACCAAGGTCAATCTGCACCAAACTTCATATGTTTGATGAAAGTGCTGGCCTGAACACATCTACATGCCAATAATCAGTTATAGGCATAGCGCCACCAGCTGGCAGCAGGAAGTTTGGCACATTTAAGTGACTTTGATCTATTTTTCCTACATTTAGTGTATTAAAAGCATACTGCCCACCGTTTGCTGTTTTCCTAAAGTCATCGGTCGGCGGTGAGCCCGGGTGCGAGGGCCCGTTCATCGCTGCTTGCAGCTTTAATTAGGGCCCGAGCCCAAAAGGGCGAAGGCCCTATTGTTCTTCTAAGGATTCTTATTTTTTTTTTTTTTTTTTTTTTTTGTTAACCTTCCGGGCACTTAAGGGGGTCTTAACATACTCAAAAACTCTTGAAAATTTGCACACATGTCGGAATCTGCGGCCATCAGGACGTCACAGAGGCTGGTACCGGGGCGTGGCAAGGGGACTCTACAGCGCCCCCTGGAATTTTGAGGGCCATATAGCACACATACTTGAACGTACACATATGAAACTCGGTACACATATAGAACTCATTGAGCTGAACAACTTTTGTACTCTATGTCATTTTCTCAACGCAACAGGAAGTGAGATATTTAGGGCTGTGTAAAAAGCGCATGCTCTGGAATTTAACGTACTCCTCCCAGGATTTCCATACGATTGTCACCAAACTCGGTCAGCATGATCTCAAGACATTGGGGACGCTAAATTGCGAGGGGATTTTTGATATCTCGAACGGTTTGGCCGTGGCAAGGCGACAAAGTTATGGCGAGAAATGAGAAACAGGAAGTGTCTAATAACTGTTGCACACATTGCCGGATTCTGATGAAACTTCACCAGATTGTTCGTTGTATGATGCCGATTCCATAAATGTGACTATTATAAGTCAAAGTTATAGCGCCACCAACTGGCAGCAGGAAGCGTGTCATTTTCAAAATGCTTTGAAATCAGCCTCTTAATTTTACTTGATTTTCTTTAAACTTCATCAAAATCATGTCAAAACACGGCCGATAAGAATATGTAAAGGGGTCGATGATAAATCAAATACTGTTGCCATGGCAACGTGTCAAACTTTAAAATTAGATTCCTGTCTTTTCGAGGCAGATAAAATGCTAAGAATTTCATGAAACTCAACACACACATCAATATTAATGATAGTTAGACACTGGCAAAAGGTCATAAATGGGCGTGGAGCAGGCACTCTATAGCGCCATCTTTTGACAAAAGTTGGGGGGTTAGTTTTTCCTACAGTCACCAAACTCTGTACATATATTGTTCTCATCAATCTTGACAACTTTCTAAATTAAACTCATTAGCTAAGACCAACAGGAAGCCGGATATTTCCATTTGAATGTGTTTTTTTGGACAAATCAGGCTGTAAACAAATTCACACTTCTTCTAAGAACAACCAGCTATTCACACCAAACTTTTTTAACATGAAGAGAAGATTCTGAAGATGTTAAATTGCGAGCGGATATTGGATATCTTGAACGGTGTTGACGTGGTGATTTTTTAAAGATGTAGTAAAAAACATAACCGTCATTTTTTTTATATCTTTAAAGTGCAGCATCCAAACTCTTTACAACTTTTTTCACACAGAGATCTAATCATTCTGAGCAAGTGCTGTTAATATAAATTTTCTACAAGCTTCAATGAATTAAAGAAAATTAAAAAAAGAAATTAGAAACCTGCTGTCACTCTGCCTGTGCCTGTCTGTGTTCAGTCACCATTGAGTCACTGAAGAGTGACTGAAGGGGGGAGGGGTGTAAGGGAGAGAGACCAGTGGAACATGCTGTTTTGCTTAAGACCATCTTTGAGGAAGATGCACATTGCTGTAGCGTAATCGACATAAATATGTCTGATATTTTGAGAAAATATAAAGGGTCATTAAATCTTTCATTGTTTGTATTTTGCAGTTGTTGTTTTTTATTTATTTTTACTGAACTGTACCATGAACTTGTCCTATTCAGTCACATAGCAAAAGATTAAGAATAATACAACTTTTAAGCATGAGTGATTTATCTTCATTGTAGACAATATTTTCATAGTGTTATTTATTGAATATAAAATTATAATAATTAAAAATTTCAAGACAAACTTTGACAACAAAACAAACTTTGCTGTTATCTGTTCAAAACATCCGAAAACCATCATTTTAAGATCAGTTATATATATATATCGCCCCATTAAAACACTCAACTTGATTTTTAAAGATATTTTGAAAGAATTAAGCGTATATAGAGCACTTTATTGTGTATTGCTGTACACCCACATGAACTGTGTTCATGTTCATGTTAATTCACAGTACATAAACTAAAAGATACTAATTTACCTTTAAACAATATATGAATACTTTTTTTTAGCTTAATATTAATTAACATTAATAAATGCTATTTAATTATTGTTCATGTTAACTAATATAGTTAATGTTAACAAATGAAACTGGATGGCAACATTTTATATATTGTGTGTGTGTCTCTGTGTTGATTTTAAAGTGTAACCCTTTCAATTCAGTAAACTTAAAATCCAAACTAGCAGAGGGTTACTGTGAATGCATTTGCCAACTGTGCACCGTTTTCCTTATTGATTCTTAGTTATGTAGCGCTTAAGAGTGATGTCTTATAACAGGAGTCACCAGCAAAGCAATATCCACAGACAAATTGTACAGATAGGTAACGATTTAAGCAGAAGTGGTGAATGTAATGCAAGCAATAATAACATTTTGTTATCATCATGAATTACATGTTCTTATCATCATCATCATCAGAATATAGGGAAAATGTTCACATTTGGTTCACAGTTGGCATTATCTGAAGTCCTTGCAGGGGATTAGGTTTATAGCAAACTCCTCCTAGACATTTAATGAAATCAACATTATATTTGGTCAGTCTGATCTAGAGGCCTTAGAGATGTTAAATTGTGAAGATCTTGAGTTTCAGTAAAGGGCGTGTCCGTGGCGGCCTGACAAAGTTTGTTGTTTTGCCATGGACATAGGTGTAATAACTCAGCCATAAAATGTCTGATCTGCCTCAAACTTCAGAGGTTTGGTAAGAGTCCTGGCCTGAAGACACCTAAAGGCCAATATTCAGATATTATCATAGCGCCACCTGTTGACACCAGGATATATCATATCTTTCACTAACTCAAACATACCAAGGTCAATCTGCACCAAACTTCATATGTTTGATAATAGTGCTGGCCTGAACACATCTACATGCCAATAATCATTTATAGGCATAGCGCCACCAGCTGCCAATGGGAAGTTTGGCACATTTAAATGACTTATGACATATTTCTCATATATTTACTGTATTAAAAGCATACTGCCCACCGTTTGCTGTTTTCCTAAAGCCACCGGTCGGCGGTGAGCCCGGGTGCGAGGGCCCGTTCATCGCTGCTTGCAGCTTTAATTAGGGCCCGAGCACCGATGGTGTGAGGACCCTATTGGATCTGCTCCGTTTATTATTATTATTATTAGGGCCCGAGCACCGATGGTGTGAGGACCCTATTGAATCTGCTCCGTTTATTATTATTATTATTATTATTATTCTTATCCGGAATGAATCGCTTTTTTGAGGGCCTAAACATACCCGAAAACTAACGAAACTTTGCACACACATCAGACCTGGCGAAAATGGACGTCTGATATGGGTTGCAGAAGTGGGTGTGGCAAAATGGCTCGACAGCGCCACCTTTAGACGTTCAGCGGTGTGCGCTTTCAGCTGTGATTCACGTACATGCACCGAAATCGGTACACACATGTAACTCACCAATACCTACAAAAAAGCCTCTTGGAACAAAATCCGGAACCCAACAGGAAGTCGGTTAATATTAATATTCTCAGCAAAATTTGTGTCATTTTTGCCTTTTTCAGGCGTCGTACTTGAACGAACTCCTCCTACAGATTTATTCGGATCAACGCCAAATTTGCAGAGTCTAGTCTAAAGCCCTTTGTGACGTTAAATTGTGAAGATCTAGAGTTTTCATCGGAGGGCGTGTCCGTGGCGGCCTCGCAAATTTCGATGTTTCGCCATGAAAAAGGAAGTTGCTATAACTCAGGCATACAATGTCCGATCTGTCCCAAACTTCACATGTGTGATAACACTCCTGACCTGAAGATATCTAGATGCCCATATTCAGTTATAGTCATAGCGCCACCTGCAGGCAACAGGAAGTGTCATGCTGTACTCTACAACCAACTCCTCCTAGAGATTTATTCAGATCAACACCAACATCGGTCAGTCTAATATAAAGGCCGTAGCGATGTTAAATTGTGAAGATCTTGAGTTTTCGGTAAAGGGCGTGTCCGTGGCGGCCTGACAAATTTCGAGGTCTCGCCATGGATATAAAACTTGTTATAACTCAGCCATAAAATGTCCGATTTGCCTCAAACTTCACATATTCGATAAGAGTCCTGGCCTGAACACATCTGAAGGCCAATATTCTATTATAATCACAGCGCCACCTGTTGGCAACAGGAAATGACTTGTATCAAACTCCTCCTAGAGATTTAATGAAGTCAACATTATATTTGGCCATTCTGATCTAGAGGCCTTAGGGATGTTAAATTGTGAAGATCTTGAGTTTTCGTTAAAGGGCGTGTCTGTGGCGGCATGACAAAGTTTGATGTTTCGTCATAAACATATAAGTAGTTATAACTCAGCCATAAAATGTCCGATCTGCCTCAAACTTCACAGGTTTGGTAAGAGTCCTGGCCTGAAGACACCTAAAGGCCAATATTCAGATATTATCATAGTGCCACCTGTTGGCAGCAGGATATATCGTGTCTTTCACTAACTCAAACATACCAAGGTCAATCTGCACCAAACTTCATATGATTGATGAAAGTGGTGGCCTGAACACATCTACATGCCAATAATCAGTTATATGCATAGCACCACCAGCTGGCAGCAGGTAATTTGGCACATTTAAGTGACTTTGATCTATTTTTCCTACATTTACTGTATTAAAAGCATACTGCCCACCGTTTGCTGTGTTCCTAAAGCCACTGGTCGGCGGTGAGCCCGTGTGCGAGGGCCCGTTCATCGCTGCTTGCAGCTTTAATTATTATTATTATTATTCTCCAAAATGAATCGCATTTTAGAGGGCCTGAACATGCCCGAAAAGTCACGAAACTTTGCACACACATCAAACCTGGCGAAAATTTACGTCTGATATGGGGTTCAGAAGTGGGTGTGGCAAAATGGCTCGACAGCGCCACCTTTACACGTTCAGCGGTGTGCGCTTTCAGCTGTGATTCACGTACATGCACGAAAATAGGTACACACATGTAACACACCAATACCTACAAAAAAGCCTCTTGGAGCAAAATTTGACACCCAACAGGAAGTCGGTTATTTTTAATTTTCTCAGCAAAATTTGTGTCATTTTTGCCATTTTCAGGCGTCGTACTTGAACGAACTCCTCCTAGAGATTGATTCGGATCAATGCCGAATTTAGTGAGTCCAATCTAAAGCCCTTTGTGACGTTAAATTGCGAAGATCTAGAGTTTTCATCGGAGGGCGTGTCCGTGGCGGCCTCGCAAATTTCGATGTTTCGCCATGAAAAAGGAAGTTGCTATAACTCAGGCATACAATGTCCGATCTGTCCCAATCTTCACATGTGTTATAACACTCCTGACCTGAAGACATCTACATGCCTATATTCAGTTATAGTCATAGCGCCACCTGCAGGCAACACAAAGTGTCATGCTGTACTCTACAACCAACTCCTCCTAGAGATTTATGCAGATCAACACCAAAATCGGTCAGTCTAATATAAAGGCCTTAGTGATGTTAAATTGTGAAGATCTTGAGTTTTCGGTAAAGGGCGTGTCCGTGGCGGCCTGACAAATTTAGAGGTCTCACCATGGATATAAAACTTGTTATAACTCAGCCATAAAATGTCCGATTTGCCTCAAACTTCACATATTCGATAAGAGTCCTGGCCTGAATACACCTGAAGGCCAATATTCTATTATAATCACAGCGCCACCTGTTGGCAACAGGAAATGACTTGTATCAAACTCCTCCTAGAGATTTAATGATATCAACATTATATTTGGTCAGTCTGATCTAGAGGCCTTAGAGATGTTAAATTGCGAAGATCTTGAGTTTTCGTTAAAGGGCGTGTCTGTGGCTGCATGACAAAGTTTGATGTTTCGCCATGGACATAGAAGTTGTTATAACTCAGCCATAAAATGTCCAATCTGCCTCAAACTTCACAGGTTTTGTGAGAGTCCTGGCCTGAAGACACCTAAAGACTAATATTCAGATATTATCATAGCGCCACCTGTTGGCAGCAGGATATATCATATCTTTCACTAACTCAAACATACCAAGGTCAATCTGCACCAAACTTCATATGTTTGATGAAAGTGGTGGCCTGAACACATCTACATGTCAATAATCAGTTATAGGCATAGCGCCACCAGCTGGCAGCAGGAAATTTGGCACATTTAAGTGACTTTGACATATTTCTCCTATTTTTACTATATTAAAAGCATACTACCCACCGTTTGCTGTGTTCCTAAAGCCACCGGTCGGCGGTGAGCCCGTGTGCGAGGGCCCGTTCATCGCTGCTTGCAGCTTTAATTATTATTATTCTTCTTCTTCTCCAAAGTGAATCGCATTTTAGAGGACCTAAACATTCCCGAAAACTCACAAAACTTTGCACACACATCAAACCTGGCGAAAATTTACGTCTGATTTGGGTTTCAGAAGTGGGTGTGGCAAAATGGCTCGACAGCGCCAACTTTAGACGTTCAGCGGTGTGCGCTTTCAGCTGTGATTCACGTACATGCACCGAAATCGGTACACACATGTAACTCACCAATACCTACAAAAAAGCCTCTTGGAACAAAATCCGGAACCCAACAGGAAGTCGGTTAATATTAATATTCTCAGCAAAATTTGTGTCATTTTTGCCTTTTTCAGGTGTCGTACTTGAACGAACTCCTCCTACAGATTTATTCGGATCAACGCCAAATTTGCAGAGTCTAGTCTAAAGCCCTTTGTGACGTTAAATTGTGAAGATCTAGAGTTTTCATCGGAGGGCGTGTCCGTGGCGGCCTCGCAAATTTCGATGTTTCGCCATGAAAAAGGAAGTTGCTATAACTCAGGCATACAATGTCCTATCTGTCCCAAACTTCACATGTGTGATAACACTCCTGACCTGAAGACATCTAGATGCCCATATTCAGTTATAGTCATAGCGCCACCTGCAGGCAACAGGAAGTGTCATGCTGTACTCTACAAACAACTCCTCCTAGAGATTTATTCAGATCAACACCAAAATCGGTCAGTCTAATATAAAGGCCGTAGCGATGTTAAATTGTGAAGATCTTGAGTTTTCGGTAAAGGGCGTGTCCGTGGCGGCCTGACAAATTTCGAGGTCTCGCCATGGATATAAAACTTGTTATAACTCAGCCATAAAATGTCCGATTTGCCTCAAACTTCACATATTCGATAAGAGTCCTGGCCTGAACACATCTGAAGGCCAATATTCTATTATAATCACAGCGCCACCTGTTGGCAACAGGAAATGACTTGTATCAAACTCCTCCTAGAGATTTAATGATGTCAACATTATATTTGGCCATTCTGATCTAGAGGCCTTAGAGATGTTAAATTGTGAAGATCTTGAGTTTTCGTTAAAGGGCGTGTCTGTGGCGGCATGACAAAGTTTGATGTTTCGCCATAGACATATAAGTTGTTATAACTCAGCCATAAAATGTCCGATCTGCCTCAAACTTCACTGGTTTGGTAAGAGTCCTGGCCTGAAGACACCTAAAGGCCAATATTCAGATATTATCATAGTGCCACCTGTTGGCAGCAGGATATATCATGTCTTTCACTAACTCAAACATACCAAGGTCAATCTGCACCAAACTTCATATGATTGATGAAAGTGGTGGCCTGAACACATCTACATGCCAATAATCAGTTATATGCATAGCGCCACCAGCTGGCAGCAGGTAATTTGGCACATTTAAGTGACTTTGATCTATTTTTCCTACATTTACTGTATTAAAAGCATACTGCCCACCGTTTGCTGTGTTCCTAAAGCCACCGGTCGGCGGTGAGCCCGTGTGCGAGGGCCCGTTCATCGCTGCTTGCAGCTTTAATTTATTTTTTTTTATTTTATTTTTTTTGTTAACCTTCCGGGCACTTAAGGGGGTCTTAACATACTCAAAAACTCTTGAAAATTTGCACACATGTCGGAATCTGCGGCCATCAGGACGCCACAGAGGCTGGTACCGGGGCGTGGCAAGGGGACTCTACAGCGCCCCCTGGAATTTTGAGGGCCATATAGCACACATACTTGAACGTACACATATGAAACTCGGTACACATATAGAACTCATTGAGCTGAACAACTTTTGTACTCTATGTCATTTTCTTAACGCAACAGGAAGTGAGATATTTAGGGCTGTGTAAAAAGCGCATGCTCTGGAATTTAACGTACTCCTCCCAGGATTTCCATACGATTGTCACCAAACTCGGTCAGCATGATCTCAAGACATTGGGGACGCTAAATTGCGAGGGGATTTTTGATATCTCGAACGGTTTGGCCGTGGCAAGGCGACAAAGTTATGGCGAGAAATGAGAAACAGGAAGTGTCTAATAACTGTTGCACACATTGCCTGATTCTGATGAAACTTCACCAGATTGTTCGTTGTATGATGCAGATTCCATAAAGGTGACTATTATGAGTCCAAGTTATAGCGCCACCAACTGGCAGCAGGAAGCGTGTCATTTTCAAAATGCTTTGAAATCAGCCTCTTAATTTTACTTGATTTTCTTTAAACTTCATCAAAATCATGTCAAAACACGGCCGATAAGAATATGTAAAGGGGTCGATGATAAATCAAATGCTGTTGCCATGGCAACGTCTCAAACTTTAAAATTAGATTCCTGTCTTTTCGAGGCAGATAACATGCTTAGAATTTCATGAAACTCAACACACACATCAATATTAATGATAGTTAGACACTGGCAAAAGGTCATAAATGGGCGTGGAGCAGGCACTCTATAGCGCCATCTTTTGACAAAAGTTGGGGGGTTAGTTTTTCCTACAGTCACCAAACTCTGTACATATATTGTTCTCATCAATCTGGACAACTTTCTAAATTAAACTCATTAGCTAAGACCAACAGGAAGCCGGCTATTTTGATTTGAATGTGGATTTTTGGAAAAATCAGGCTGTAAACAAATTTATACTCCTCCTAAGAAGAACAAGCTGTTCACACCAAACTTTTTTAACATGGAGAGAAGATTCAGAAGATGTTAAATTGCGAGCAGTTTTGGGATATCTTGAACGGTGTTGACGTGGTGATTTTTTAAAGATGTATAACCGTCATTTTCTATATCTTTAAAGTGCAGCATCTTAACTATTTAAAACTTTTTTCACACAGAGATCTTATCATTCTGAGCAAGTGCTGTAAATATCAATTTAATTCAAGCTTCTACGAATTAAAGAAAATTAAAAAAAGAAATCAGAAACCTGCTGTCACTCTGCCTTGAGTGTCTGTGTTCAGTCACCATTGAGTGACTGAAGAGAGACTGAAGGGGGAGGGGTGAAAGGGAGAGAGGGAGAGAGAGTAGAACATGCTGTCTTGCTAAAGACCATCTTTGAGGAAAAAATGCACATTGATGTTACATAAAAATGTTTGATCTTTGAGAGTCTGATATTTTGAGAAAATATAAAGGGTCACTAAGTCTTTCATTATTTGTATTTTGCAGTTGTTTTTTTATTTATTTTTTACTGAACTGTACCATGAACTTGTCCTATTCAGTCACATAGCAAAAGATTAAGAAAAATACAGCTTTTTATCATGAGCGATTTATCTTCATTGATAGACATTTATTTTCATAGTGTTATTTATTGAATATAAAATTTAAATTAACAATTTCAAGACAAACTTTGCTGTTATCTGTTCAAAACATCTGAAAATTATACCATTATACCATATATATATCGCCCCATTACAATACTAAACTTGATTTTTAAAGATATTTTGAAAGAAAGAAGCGTTTATAGAGCACTTTGTGTATTGCTGTACACCCACATGAACTGTGTTCATGTTCATGTTAATTCAAAGTACATAAACTAATGTTAAAATATACTATTTTACCATTAAACAATATATGAATACTTTTTTTAGGTTAATATTAATTAACATTAATAAATACTATTTAATTATTGTTCATGTTAACTAATATAGTTAATGTTAACAAATGACACTGGTTGGCAATTTTATATATTGTGTGTATGTGTCTGTGTGTTGATTTTAAAGTCTAACCCTTTCAATTCAGTAAACTTTAAATCCAAACTGGCTGAGGGTTACTGTGAATGCATGTGCCAACTGGGCACCGTTTTCCTAATTGATTCTTTCTTAGTTATGTAGCGCTTAAAAGTGATGTCTTATAACAGGAGTTACCTGCAAAGCAATATCCACACACAAATTGAATAGATAGGTAACGATGACATTTAAGCAGAAGTGGTGGACGTAAAGCAAGCAATAATAACATTTTGTTATCATCATGAATTACATGTTCTTATCATCATCCTCAGAATATTGGGAAAATGTTCCCTATATTGTGAACGGCTTTGGGATATCTTGAACGGTGTTGATGTGGTGATTTATGAAAGTAACAATAAAAAAGATGAAGAGTTATTTTCATATATCTTTAAATTGCATTATTCTAACTCATCAAAACTTTTTACATATAAAGAACAAGAAATTCTTAGGAAATACGTGTAGTTTCAAAATGTTATCATGCTCAGAGGCCCCAAAAACATTAAAAGTGTCATATAAATTTTTCAGATTAAAGCTCTAATACCAGAGATGAACACTAGAGGTCCTCATAAGATAAGGAATCGTTTGACCTCTAATGCTATTTAGCTCATTCTCAGTGTATAATAATGACAATAATCCATAGAATCAGTTGATATGTACTGTACTGTCAGTGTAATTTTACATAATTATTTTGTATAGGTGCTTAAAGAGCATTAAAATCTTTTTTTTTTATCTTTTAAGGAAAAATTATATGATTTAAATACATATATACACTCTCACTGATAGAACAAAGTATCTTATAAGTATGACACTATACTGCTCAGTTCACTTAATTAGAATGAGAAACAAATACAAAAAGGCCAAACAAATCAACTAAGTTAATATGTATTTATTTTTAATATATTTGTTTATAATTATTTCACAGATGCTTATAGATTATTAAAATACTATTTAAAAATGCTTGTAGACCATAAAACATGGTAACTATTTAAAATAGGGTCTCTTTTGTTAACAATGGTTAATGAACTAACAAACACGAACGAACAACGAACAGTATATTTGTAATCGATTTTCTTCAAACTTCATCAGAATAATGTAAAAACACTGCCGATGAGAGTCTTTAAAGGGCGTCCCTGATGCATCAAATGCTGTTGCCATGGCAAATAAATAAAACAAAAAATAAATTCAAATATTTGTTTCCTGTGTTTTTGAGGCAGATAGCGTGCATAGAATTTCATTTTCCATTTTCAATTTTCAATGATTTATTATATATTTAAAGTGCAGCATCCTAACTCTTTGAAACTTTTTTCCAAAAAAATAACGATTCATTCTGATCAAACACAGTACATTTCATAATTATACAAAACTCCACGAATGAAAGAAAATAAAAAAAACATATCTGATCTCACTCTGCTCTGCACTCTTGTTTGTGTGGTAAGTGGCTGAGTGTAAGGAGGGGGGATGGGTGGTAAGAGAAAGAGTCAGAGAGGGGGAAAGACAGTTACGGTTAGTCCAAATGGTTACTGTGAATGCATGTGCCAACTGGGCACCGTTTTCCTGATGCTATCGGGATGGCGACTGCACAGACGGCGAGGGCCCGGTCATCGCTGCTTGCAGCTTTAATTATTATTAGGGCCCGAGCACTACAGTGCGAGGACCCTATTGGAATTGCTCCGTTTATTAGGGCCCGAGCACCGATGGTGTGAGGACCCTATTGGATCTGCTCCGTTTATTATTATTAGGGCCCGAGCACCGATGGTGTGAGGACCCTATTGGAATTGCTCCGTTTATTATTAGGGCCCGAGCACCGATGGTGTGAGGACCCTATTGGAATTGCTCCGTTTATTATTAGGGCCCGAGCACTACAGTGCGAGGACCCTATTGGAATTGCTCCGTTTATTATTATTCTTCTTCTTCTTCTCCGAAATGAAAAGTCTTTTTGAGGGCCTAAACATGCCCGAAAACTCACGAAACTTTGCACATGCATCAGACCTGGCGAAAATTTACATCTGATATGGTTTTCAAAAGTGGGTGTGGCAAAATGGCTCGATAGCGCCACCTATAAAATTTCAACGGAGTGCGCCTCGAGCTACGTTTCACGTACATGTACGAAACTCGGTACACATATGTAACACACCAATACCTACAAAAAAGTCTCCTGGTGCAACATCCGAAACCCAACAGGAAGTCCGTTATATTGAATTTCCTGTACGATTTTTGTGCAGTTTTTGCCATTTTCAGGCCTCGTACTTTAACGAACTCCTCCTACAGTTTTTATCCGATCATCTTCAAATTTGCTGAGTGTCATCATAAGGCCTTTGCGATGTTAAATTGCGAAGCTTTAGAGTTTTCGTCGATGGGCGTGTCCGTGGCGGCCTGACAAACTTTGATGTTTCGCCATGAAAAAGGAAGTTGCTATAACTCAGGCATACGATGTCCGATCTGCCTCAAACTTCACATGTTTGATGACAGTCTGGTCCTGAACACATGTCAGTGCCCAAATTCAGTTATAGTCATAGCGCCACCTGCTGACAACAGGAAATGACATGTTTAACACTGTTACGGACTCTTAGCAACATATTGAAAAGCGTTAACAAGTCGTAAATAGGCTAGCAACATGCTACAAACATGCTAAAACATGCTAGCAACACTTAGCTAAGAGCTAAAGCATGCTATTAATAAAAATACAAAAGGAAATTGCTGTAAGTCATGTATATAATGTTGAATCTGACCCAAACTTAATATTCAACATGCTACAAAAATAATAAAGCATGCTAGCAACACTTAGCTAATATGCTAAAGCATGCTAATAATACAATTAAACAGGAAGTTACTCTAACTCAGGCATACAATGTCCAATCAGCCCCAAACTTAACATGTTTGATAAGAATCCTGGCCTAAACACACGCCCATGCCCGTATTCAGTTATAGTCATAGCGCCACCAGCTGGTAACAGGAAGCCACATGTTTAATACTGTTGTGGATGCCTAGCAACATTTAAAAAAAATTCAACAACTGTTAAACAGGGTAGCAACATGCTATAAACATGCTATAACATGTTAGCAACATTTAGCTAAGTGCTAAAGCATACTCTTAATGCAATGAAACAGGAAGTTACTGTAACTCAGGCATGCAATGTCCAATCAGCCCCAAACTTCACATGTTTGATAACAGTCCTGGCCTGAATATATATACATGCCAATATTCAGTTATAGTTATAGCGCCACCTACTGTCAACAGGAAGTGACATGTTTAACACTGTGACACACTATTAGCAACACACTAAAAAAGCCATTGAGTGCTAAACTAGTTTAAAACGTACTCAAACATGCTAGCAACACTTACTTAGTGCTAAAGCATGTTGTTAAAGACATAAAACAGGAAGTTACTGTAGCTCAGACATGCAATGTCCAATCAGCCCCAAACTTCACGTTTGATAAGAGTCCTGGCCTGAAGAGATATACATGCCCATATTCAGTTATAGTCACAGCGCCACCTGCTGACAACAGGAAGTGATGTTTAATGGTGTTACGGACTCCTAGCAACATATTAAAAAGCGTTAGCAAGTTTTAAATAGGCTAGCATCATGCTAGAATCATGTTAAAACATGCTAGCAACACTTAGCTAAGAGCTAAAGCATGATATTAATACAAAGAAAAATAAGTGTAACTCATGCATACAATGTCCAATCTGACCCAAGCTTAATATGTTTGATAAGAGTCCTGGTCTGAACACAAGCCCATGCCCATATTCAGTTATAGTGATAGTGCCACCTGCTGGCAACAGGAAGTCACATGTTTAATACTGTTGTGGATGCCAAGCAACATTTTAAAAATATCAACAAGTGTTAAATAGGGTAGCAACATGCTAGAAACATGTTAGCAACATTTAGCTAAGTGCTAAAGCATACTCTTAATGCAATGAAACAGGAAGTTACTGTAACTCAGGCATGCAATGTCCAATCAGCCCCAAACTTAATATGTTTGATAAGAGTCCTGGCCTGAATACATTTACATGCCAATATTCAGTTATAGTCATAGCGCCACCAGCTGGCAACAGCAAATTACTTGTTTTACACTAACTTAAACATGCAATGTACAATTTGCACAAAACTTGACATGTTTGCCAATAGTCCTGGCCTGAAGACATCTAAAAGCCAATATTTCGTAATAGCACCACCTGTTGGCAGCAGGATATGTCATGAATTACACTCAAGCATGCCATGTTCAATCTTCACCAAACTTCATATGTTTGATAAAAGCGCTGGCCTGAAGACATCTGCATGCCAATATTCAGTTATAGGCATAGCGCCACCAGCTGGCAGCAGGAAGATAGGCACATATCAATGACTTTGACATATTCCTCCTACATTTACTGTGCTAATAGCATAGTGCCCACCATTCGCCACCGATCAGCGGTGAGCCCGAGTGCGAGGGCCCTATCATCGCTGCTTGCAGCTTTAATTATTATTATTCTCCAAAATGAATCGCATTTTTGAGGGCTTAGACATACCCGAAAACTCATGAAACTTCGCACACACATCAGACCTGGTGAAAATTTACGTCTGATATGGGTTGCAGAAGTGGGTGTGGCAAAATGGCTCGATAGCGCCACCTTTACACGTTCCGCGGTGTGCGCTTTCAGTTGTGATTCACGTACATGCACGAAAATCGGTACACACATGTAGCTCACCAATACCTACAAAAAAGCCTCTTGGAGCAAAATTTGACACCCAACAGGAAGTCGGTTATTTTTAATTTTCTTAGCAAAATTTGTGTAATTTTTGCCATTTTCAGGCGTCATACTTGAACGAACTCCTCCTAGAGATTTATTCGGATCAACGGCAAATTTGGTGAGTCTAATCTAAAGCCCTTTGTGACGTTAAATTGCGAAGATCTAGAGTTTTCATCGGAGGGCGTGTCCGTGGCGGCCTGGCAAATTTCGATGCTTCGCCATGAAAAAGGAAGTTGCTATAACTCAGGCATAAAATGCCCGATCTGCCCCAAACTTCACATGTGTGATAACACTCCAGACCTGATGACATCTACATGCCCATATTCAGTTTTACTCATAGCGCCACCTGCTGGCACCAGGAAGTGTCATGCTGTACTCTGCAACAAACTCCTCCAAAAGATTTAATCAGATCAACACCAAAATCGGTCAGTCTAATAAAAAGGCTTTAGCGATGTTAAATTGCGAAGATCTTGAGTTTTCGTTGAAGGGTGTGTCCGTGGCGGCCTGGCAAATTTCGTGGTCTCGCCATGGATATAAAACTTGTTATAACTCAGCCATAAAATGTCCGATTTGCCTCAAACTTCACATGTTCGATAAGAGTCCTGGCCTGAACCAATCTGAAGGCCTATATTCTATTATAATCACAGCGCCACCTGTTGGCAATAGGAAATGACTTGTACCAAACTCCTCCTAGAGATTTAATGATATCAACATTATATTTGGTCAGTCTGATCTCGAGGCCTTAGAGATGTTAAATTGTGAAGATCTTGAGTTTTCGTTAAAGGGCGTGTCCATGGCGGCCTGACAAAGTTTGATGTTTCGCCATGGACATAAAAGTTGTTATAACTCAGCCATAAAATGTCCGATCCTGCTTCAAACTTCACATGTTTGGTAAAAGTCCTGGCCTGAAGACATCTAAAGGCCAATATACAGATATTATTATAGCGCCACCTATTGGCAGCAGGATATATCATATCTTGCACTAACTCACACATACCAAGGTCAATCTGCACCAAACTTCATATGTTTGATCAAAGTGCTGGCCTGAACACATCTAAATGTCAATAATCAGTTATAGGCATAGCGCCACCAGCTGGCAGCAGGAAGTTTGGCACATTTAAGTGACTTTGATCTATTATTCCTACATTTACTGTATTAAAAGCATACTGCCCACCGTTTGCTGTGTTCCTAAAGCCACCGGTCGGCGGTGAGCCCGTGTGCGAGGGCCCGTTCATCGCTGCTTGCAGCTTTAATTATTATTATTATTCTCAAAATGAATCGCATTTTTGAGGGCCTAAACATACCCGAAAACTCATGAAACTTTGCACAAACATCAAACCTGGCGAAAATTTACGTCTGATATGGGTTGCAGAAGTGGGTGTGGCAAAATGGCTCGACAGCGCCACCTTTAGACGTTCAGCGGTGTGCGCTTTCAGCTGTGATTCACGTACATGCACGGAAATCGGGACTCACATGTAACACACCAATACCTACAAAAAAGCCTCTTGGAGCAAAATCCGGAACCCAACAGGAAGTCGGTTAATATTAATATTCTCAACAAAATTTGTGTCATTTTTGCCATTTTCAGGCGTCGTACTTGAACGAACTCCTCCTAGAGGTTTATTCGGATCAACGCCAAATTTGCTGAGTCTAGTCTAAAGCCCTTTGTGACGTTAAATTGTGAAGATCTAGAGTTTTCATCGGAGGGCGTGTCCATGGCGGCCTCGCAAATTTCGATGATTCGCCATGAAAAAGGAAGTTGCTATAACTCAGGCATACAATGTCCTATCTGTCCCAAACTTCACATGTGTGATGACATTCCTGACCTGATGACATCTACATGCCCATATTCAGTTTTACTCATAGCGCCACCTGCTGGCAACAGGAAGTGTCATGCTGTACTCTGCAACAAACTCCTCCAAGAGATTTTATCAGATCAACACCAAAATCGGTCAGTCTAATAAAAAGGCTTTAGCAATGTTAAATTGCGAAGATCTTGAGTTTTCGTTGAAGGGCGTGTCCGTGGCGGCCTGACAAATTTCGAGGTCTCGCCATGGATATAAAACTTGTTATAACTCAGCCATAAAATGTCCGATTTGCCTCAAACTTCACATATTTGATAAGAGTCCTGGCCTGAACACATCTGAAGGCCAATATTCTATTATAATCACAGCGCCACCTGTTGGCCACAGGAAATGACTTGTATCAAACTCCTCCTAGAGACTTAATGATATCAACATTATATTTGGTCAGTCTGATCTAGAGGTCTTAGAGATGTTAAATTGTGAAGATCTTGAGTTTTCGTTAAAGGGCGTGTCTGTGGCGGCGTGACAAAGTTTGATGTTTCGCCATGGACATATAAGTTGTTATAACTCAACCATAAAATGTCCGATCTGCCTCAAAATTCACAGGTTTGGTAAGAGTCCTGGCCTGAAGACACCTAAAGGCCAATATTCAGATATTATCATAGCGCCACCTGTTTGCAGCAGGATATATCATATCTTTCACTAACTCAAACATACCAAGGTCAATCTGCACCAAACTTCATATGTTTGATGAAAGTGCTGGCCTGAACACATCTACATGCCAATAATCAGTTATAGGCATAGCGCCACCAGCTGGCAGCAGGAAATTTGGCACATTTAAGTGACTTTGACATATTTCTCCTATATTTATGGTATTAAAAGCATACTGCCCACCATTAGCTGTGTTCCTAAAGCCACCGGTCAGCGGTGAGCCCGTGTGCGAGGGCCCGTTCATCGCTGCTTGCAGCTTTAATTAGGGCCCGAGCACTACAGTGCGAGGACCCTATTGGAATTGCTCCGTTTATTATTATTAGGGCCCGAGCCCAAAAGGGCGAAGGCCCTATTGTTCTTCTAAGGATTCTTATTTGTTTTTTTTTTTTTTTATTTGTTTTTTTTTTCAACCGTTGGGGCACTTTTGGGGGCCTTAACATACTCAAAAACTCTTGAAAATTTGCACACACGTCGGAATCTGCCGTCGTCCGGATGCCACAGAGGCTGGGACCCGGGCGTGGTTCAGGGCCTCTACAGCGCCCCCTGGAACACAGTTTGAAAACTTGATGTACTGCGCACACATACTTGCACGTACTCATATGAAACTCGGTACACATATAGAACTCATCGAGCTGAACAACTTTTGTACTCTATGTCATGGGCTCCACGCAACAGGAAGTGGGATATTTAGGGCTGTTTAAAAAGCGCATGCTCTGGAATTTAACGTACTCCTCCCAGGAATTCCATGGGATTGTCACCAAACTCGGTCAGCATGATCTCAAGACATTGGGGACGCTAAATTGCGAGGAGATTTTTGATATCTCGAACGGTTTGGCCGTGGCAAGGCGACAAAGTTATGGCGAGAAATGAGAAACAGGAAGTGTCTAATAACTGTTGCACACATTGCCTGATTCTGATGGAACTTCACCAGTTTGTTCCTTGTATGATGCCGATTCCATAAATGTGACTATTATGAGTCAAAGTTATAGCGCCACCAACTGGCAGCAGGAAACGTGTCATTTTCAAAATGCTTTGAAATCAGCCTCTTAATTTTACTCGATTTTCTTTAAACTTCATCAAAATCATGTCAAAACACGGCCGATAAAGAATATGTAAAGGGGTCGATGATAAATCAAATGCTGTTGCCATGGCAACGTGTCAAACTTTAAAATTACATTCCTGTCTTTTCGAGGCAGATAACATGCTTAGAATTTCATGAAACTCAACACACACATCAATATTAATGATAGTTAGACACTGGCAAAAGGTCATAAATGGGCGTGGAGCAGGCACTCTATAGCGCCATCTTTTGACAAAAGTTGGGGGGTTAGTTTTTCCTACAGTCACCAAACTCTGTACATATATTGTTCTCATCAATCTGGACAACTTTCTAAATCAAACTCATTAGCTAAGACCAACAGAAAGCCGGCTATTTTGATTTGAAGGTGGATTTTTTGAAAAATCAGGTAGTAAACAAATTCACACTACTCCTAAGAACAACCAGCTGTTCACACCAAACTTTTTTAACATGAAGAGAAGATTCTGAAGATGTTAAATTGCGAGCGGATTTGGGATATCTCGAACGGTGTTGACGTGGTGATTTTTTAAAGATGTAGTAAAAAACATAACCCTAATTTTTTATATCTTTAAAGTGCAGCATCCAAACTCTTTAAAACTTTTTTCACACAGAGATCTAATCATTCTGAGCAAGTGCTGGAAATATTAATTTTATACAAGCTTCAATGAATTAAAGAAAATTAAAAAAATAACTCAGAAACCTGCTGTCACTCTGGTGAATGTCTCTACAGTATGTGTGTGCGTTCAGTCAGGCACAGAGAAGCTCATTATTGCAGGGGGGAGGGGTGAGAGGCAGAGAGGGTGACAGAGTAGAGAGCCATTCTACAGACCATCTTTGAACAAAAAATGCACATATGTAGTGTAATTACATAAATATGTCTGATCTTTGAGAGTCTGATATTTTGAGAAAATATAAAGGGTCACTAAGTCTTTCATTGTTCGTATTTTGCAGTTGTTGTTTTTTATTTATTTTTACTTAACTGTACCATGAACTTGTCCTATTCAGTCACATAGCAAAAGATTTAAAAAAATACAACTTTTTAGCATGATCAATTTATCTTCATTGATAGACAATATTTACATAGTGTTATTTATTGAATATAAAATAATAATAATAAAAAATTAAGACAAACTTTGACAACAAAACAAACGTTACTCTTATCTCTTCAAAACATCTGAAAACCATAATTTTAAGAACAGTTATAAATATATATATCACCCCGTTAAAATACTCAACTTGATTTTTAAAGATATTTTGAAAGAATGAAGCGTTTATAGAGCACTTTATTGTGTATTGCTGTACACCCACATGAACTGTGTTCATGTTCATGTTAATTCACTGTACATAAACTTTATATGAATACTTTTTTTTAGCTTAATATTAATTAACATTAATAAATGCTATTTATTTATTGGTCATGTTAACTGATATAGTTAATTTTAACAAATGAAACTGGATGGCAACATTTTATATTTTGTGTGTATGTGTCTGTGTGTTGATTTTAAAGTGTAACCCTTTCAATTCTGTAAACTTAAAATCCAAACTAGCAGATGGTTACTGTGAATGCATGTGCCAACTGGGCACCGTCTTCCTTATTGATTCTTAGTTATGACAACAATTGATTTTATACAAAAATATATTATACAAAAATTGTACAGATAGGTAACAATGACATTTAAGCAGAAGTGGTGGATATAAAGGAAGCAATAATAACATTTTGCTATCATCATGAATTACATGTTCTTATTTGTAGCATACTGGTTCACAGTTGGCATCTATCTGAAGTCCTTGCATTGATTGCATTTAATTAAATCAACATTATATTTGGTCAGTCTGATCTTGAGGCCTTAGAGATGTTAAATTGTGAAGATCTTGAGTTTTCATTAAAGGGCATGTCCGTGGTGGCCTGACAAAGTTTGATGTTTCTGCATAGACATAGAAGTGGTTATAACTTAGCCTGAAAATGTCTGATCTGCCACAAAATTCACAGGTTTGGTAAGAGTCCTGGCCTGAAGACACCTAAAGACCAATATTCAGATATTATCATAGCGCCACCTGTTGGCAGCAGGATATCTCATATATTTCACTAACTCAAACACACCAAGGTCAATCTGCACCAAACTTCATATGTTTGATAATAGTGCTGGCCTGAACACATCTACATGCCAATAATCAGTTATAGGTATAGCGCCACCAGCTGGCAGCGGCAAGTTTGGCACATTTAAATGACTTATGACATATTTTTTCTATATTTACTGTATTAAAAGCATACTGCCCACCGTTTGCTGTTTTCCTGAAGCCACCGGTCGGCGGTGAGCCCGGGTGCGAGGGCCCGTTCATCGCTGCTCGCAGCTTTAATTCTTCTTCTTCTCCAAAATGAAAAGTCTTTTTGAGGGCCTAAACATGCCCGAAAACTCACGAAACTTTGCACACGCATCAGACCTGGTGAAAATTTACATCTGATATGGTTTTCAAAAGTGGGTGTGGCAAAATGGCTCGATAGCGCCACCTATAAAATTTCAACGGAGTGCGCCTCGAGCTACGTTTCACGTACATGTACGAAACTCGGTACACATATGTAACACACCAATACCTACAAAAAAGTCTCCTGGTGCAACATCCGAAACCCAACAGGAAGTCCGTTATATTGAATTTCCTGTACGATTTTTGTGCAGTTTTTGCCATTTTCAGGCCTCGTACTTTAACGAACTCCTCCTACAGTTTTTATCCGATCATCTTCAAATTTGCTGAGTGTCATCATAAGGCCTTTGCGATGTTAAATTGCGAAGCTTTAGAGTTTTCGTCGATGGGCGTGTCCGTGGCGGCCTGACAAACTTTGATGTTTCGCCATGAAAAAGGAAGTTGCTATAACTCAGGCATACGATGTCCGATCTGCCTCAAACTTCACATGTTTGATGACAGTCTGGTCCTGAACACATGTCAGTGCCCAAATTCAGTTATAGTCATAGCGCCACCTGCTGACAACAGGAAATGACATGTTTAACACTGTTACGGACTCTTAGCAACATATTGAAAAGCATTAACAAGTCGTAAATAGGCTAGCAACATGCTACAAACATGCTAAAACATGCTAGCAACACTTAGCTAAGAGCTAAAGCATGCTATTAATACAAATACAAAAGGAAATTGCTGTAACTCATGTATATAATGTTGAATCTGACCCAAACTTAATATTCAACATGCTACAAAAATAATAAAGCATGCTAGCAACACTTAGCTAATATGCTAAAGCATGCTAATAATACAATAAAACAGGAAGTTACTCTAACTCAGGCATACCATGTCCAATCAGCCCCAAACTTAACACGTTTGATAAGAATCCTGGCCTAAACACACGCCCATGCCTGTATTCAGTTATAGTCATAGCGCCACCAGCTGGTAACAGGAAGCCATATGTTTAATACTGTTGTGGATGACTAGCAACATTTAAAAAAAATCAACAACTGTTAAAAAGGGTAGCAACATGCTAGAAACATGTTAGCAACATTTAGCTAAACATTGAGTGCTAAACTAGTTTAAAACGTACTCAAACATGCTAGCAACACTTACTTAGTGCTAAAGCATGTTGTTAAAGACATAAAACAGGAAGTTACTGTAACTCAGGCATGCAATGTCCAATCAGCCCCAAACTTCACATGTTTGATAAGAGTCCTGGTCTGAACACAAGCCCATGCCCATATTCAGTTATAGTCATAGTGCCACCTGCTGGCAACAGGAAGTCACATGTTTAATACTGTTGTGGATGCCCAGCAACATTTTAACCCCCTGGGGCCGACGGTCACGCCGGCGTGACCAACCTACTTTTTTTAGATCAGTGCAAAAGACACTAAAAATGCTCTGTCGGTTTTAGTCATACACATTAGAGATATACATCAATGGAAACTGTAAAGCGTGTACTTTTATTTGGGCACACTCAAAAGAACAGCAGAAAGTTGTGTTTTTTTATTTAGAATAAAGAAAACAAACAGGGTGATTTCTGTTTTCTCTGTCTCCGTGAACTGCTTTTAGAAATGCGTCACTTATATCATTCAAACACGGTGAATATTTAGCACACAAACATAAAAGTGGTATCTACTGAAAGCTTGAGATTTATGCTTTTAAACAAAGTAAGTTTTATCAAAAACAAATAATCTGTGATGAATTAATCTATATGAAACCAAGGAGATGTCTAGTCTGTCCAGTTCCAACTAATTATCTCTAATGTGACCGCGCCCACTATCGCGAAATCTTTTGCCATGCAAATTAGCCATGTGCTACTAGCACGGCAAGGACCGGAGTATCTATGTACGCGAGGAAACTCCCACATCACCCAAACAAAGCAACATGACTTCAAGTTCATCTTGGTTACAGTTTGTTACTGAATGAAGACATGCTGTGAGGAATAAGACTTATATTTACCACAATCACAAGAAGGACGCGATGCGACGCAAACCCAGCAGGAGGAGACATTTACATGAGTGAGTCTTACTTTCATTTTCCTACTAGCTTTCGCTGTTATTTACTTTTCCAAAACATGTACACATTTTACTAGTTAGACTTATTCCAAACTAAAATTCCTGACTTTATCAAATGAAACATTATGAAGTACGTTTGATTGCATTGCATCTCTTACAATGGCAGGATATTTATAATGTTCTATAAAAACGATGTGATTATGACTGTGAGATGCATTTAGGACGATATCTTTATGAATGTAGAATCATACTTTATTTATTTATTTTATTGTATAACAGTGTAAAAGTAATATGAGTGCTTACACTGAATGTGTGTTTACATCACGTTTATTAGTAATATAGTGCTAAACGATAATTATTAGTTTCTTAGATATTACATGTCCTTTTTTTTACATTAGTACAAATTCTAGAGTATAGACTGTATTCTGACAGATGATCCTGATATGATTTTTGGTTTGTTTTGTTTTTGTAGTGATCTCAAACCTGCTCAAAAGATGAATCCCTCTTTCCCTTGAGTCCCTTCAAACTGTTTTCCTCTGAGAGCACTAGAAACTTGAGATGTTCAACTACACTGATATTCTAGTGTAAAACAAGTTTTTTTAAGGGCACACAAAATAGGAGGTAAGATTTGTTTCATTTGTTGAACAGAATTCAGAAGAAGTTTTCAGAAATGCCACAAAGTCTGTGCACATCTGTGTGGTAAGATGAGGGAGCTCAATAATGTGTCTTTGACCTTCATTATGTATGTTTTGTGTATACAGTGATAGTAAATAAAATAAAAATAATCTAAAACACCATTCTCTGAATCTTCTTACATTGTTTCCTTACCTGCTATAGTCAAGTCAGGCATTGATGGGGCCATTAGGGAGGGCTCTTTTGTCTTTCAGGTGTGAATTGCTAAATATTCATGGGCCATTGCCACACCTATGAATAATCCCTTTCGATCACAAAACATGTTTTATAAAATTTAAATCAATATATTGTTTTCTCTGAACGAGTGAACGAGATGATTTTCACATCATTTGGTTGAAAAAATTCTAGCCTACGACATCCAATTATCTAAAGTCTTGTAAAGAAATGTCCTGTATGTGCTTCATGGCCTTATTTCAGTGACTTCAAAACTTTAGATTTTCAATAACCACGCATAAACATAGTTTTCTCAAAAACACAAACATGCACATTAATGTTGCTTGCATATTATTGTAGCCCAATATGTGCTGATTACAATGTAATCTGACTTTAACCATTCATATGTTTTTAAGATACTGAAAAAAGCACAAATGTCCGGGCATGTCAAAACTTCTTCAGGGCCCCAAAACACCTCAGGCCCCAGAGGGTTAAAAATATCAACAAGTGTTAAATAGGGTAGCAACATGCTAGAAACATGTTAGCAACATTTAGCTAAGTGCTAAAGCATACTCTTAATGCAATGAAACAGGAAGTTACTGTAACTCAGGCATGCAATGTCCAATCAGCCCCAAACTTAATATGTTTGATAAGAGTCTTGGCCTGAATACATTCACATGCCAATATTTAGTTATAGTCATAGCGCCACCAGCTGGCAACAGCAAATTACTTGTTTTACACTAACTTAAGCATGCAATGTACAATTTGCACCAAACTTGACATGTTTGCCAATAGTCCTGGCCTGAAGACATCTAAAAGCCAATATTTTGTAATAGCGCCACCTGTTGGCAGCAGGATATGTCATGACTTACACTCAAGCATGCCATGTTCAAGCTTCACCAAACTTCATATGTTTGATAAAAGCACTGGCCTGAACACATCTGCATGCCAATATTCAGTTATAGGCATAGCGCCACCAGCTGGCAGAAGGAAGATTGGCACATATCAATGACTTTGACATATTCCTCCTACATTTTCTGTGTTAATAGCATAGTGCCCACCATTCGCCACCGATCGGCGGTGAGCCCGAGTGCGAGGGCCCTACCATCGCTGCTTGCAGCTTTAATTAGGGCCCGAGCACCGATGGTGTGAGGACCCTATTGGATCTGCTTCGTTTATTATTATTATTATTATTATTATTCTTCTCCAAAATGAATCGCATTTTTGAGGGCTTAGACATACCCGAAAACTCATGAAACTTCGCACACACATCAGACCTGGCGAAAATTTACGTCTGATATGGGTTGCAGAAGTGGGTGTGGCAAAATGGCTCGATAGCGCCACCTTTACACGTTCCGCGGTGTGCGCTTTCAGTTGTGATTCACGTACATGCACGAAAATCGGTACACACATGTAGCTCACCAATACCTACAAAAAAGCCTCTTGGAGCAAAATTTGACACCCAACAGGAAGTCGGTTATTTTTAATTTTCTTAGCAAAATTTGTGTCATTTTTGCCATTTTCAGGCGTCATACTTGAACGAACTCCTCCTAGAGATTTATTCGGATCAACGGCAAATTTGGTGAGTCTAATCTAAAGCCCTTTGTGACGTTAAATTGCGAAGATCTAGAGTTTTCATCGGAGGGCGTGTCCGTGGCGGCCTGGCAAATTTCGATGCTTCGCCATGAAAAAGGAAGTTGCTATAACTCAGGCATAAAATGCCCGATCTGCCCCAAACATTACATGTGTGATAACACTCCTGACCTGAAGACATCTACATGCCCATATTCAGTTATAGTCATAGCGCCACCTGCAGGCAACAGGAAGTGTCATGCTGTACTCTACAACCAACTCCTCCTAGAGATTTATACAGATCAACTCCAAAATCGGTCAGTCTAATATAAAGGCCTTAGCGATGTTAAATTGTAAAGATCTTAAGTTTTCGGTAAAGGGCGTGTCCGTGGCGGCCTGACAAATTTCGAGGTCTCGCCATGGATATAAAACTTGTTATAACTCAGCCATAAAATGTCCGATTTGCCTCAAACTTCACATGTTCGATAAGAGTCCTGGCCTGAACAAATCTGAAGGCCAATATTCTATTATAATCACAGCGCCACCTGTTGGCAACAGGAAATGACTTGTAGCAAACTCCTCCTAGAGATTTAATGATATCAACTTTATATTTGCTCAGTCTGATCTAGAGGCCTTAGAGATGTTAAATTGTGAAGATCTTGAGTTTTCGTTAAAGGGCGTGTCCGTGGCGGCGTCACAAAGTTTGATGTTTCGCCATGTACATAGAAGTTGTTATAACTCAGCCATAAAATGTCCGATCTGCCTCAAACTTCACAGGTTTTGTAAGAGTCCTGGCCTGAAGACACCTAAAGGCCAATATTCAGATATTATCATAGCGCCACCTGTTGGCAGCAGGATATATCACATCTTTCACTAACTCAAACATACCAAGGTCAATCTGCACCAAACTTCATATGTTTGATGAAAGTGCCAGCCTGAACACATCTATATGCCAATAGTCAGTTATAGGCATAGCGCCACCAGCTGGTAGCAGGAAATTTGGCACATTTAAGTGACTTTGACATAATTTTTCCTATTTTTACCGGATTAAATGCATACTGCCCACCATTAGCTGTGTTCCAAAAGCCACCGGTCGGCGGTGAGCCCGTGTGCGAGGGCCCGTTCATCGCTGCTTGCAGCTTTAATTATTATTATTATTCTTCTCCAAAATGAATCGCATTTTAGAGGGCCTAAACATGCCCGAAAAGTCATGAAACTTTGCACACACATCAAACCTGGCGAAAATTTACGTCTGATATGGGGTTCAGAAGTGGGTGTGGCAAAATGGCTCGACAGCGCCACCTTTACACATTCAGCGGTGTGCGCTTTCAGCTGTGATTCACGTACATGCAAGAAAATAGGTACACACGTGTAACACACCAATACCTACAAAAAAGCCTCTTGGAGCAAAATTTTACACCCAACAGGAAGTCGGTTATTTTTAATTTTCTCAGCAAAATTTGTGTCATTTTTGCCATTTTCAGGCGTCGTACTTGAACGAACTCCTCCTAGAGATTGATTCGGATCAATGCCGAATTTGGTGAGTCCAATCTAAAGCCCTTTGTGACGTTAAATTGCGAAGATCTAGAGTTTTCATCGGAGGGCGTGTCCGTGGCGGCCTCGCAAATTTCGATGTTTCGCCATGAAAAAGGAAGTTGCTATAACTTAGGCATAAAATGTCCGATCTGTCCCAAACTTCACATGTGTTATAACACTCCTGACCTGAAGACATCTACATGCCTATATTCAGTTATAGTCATAGCGCCACCTGCAGGCAACAGGAAGTGTCATGCTGTACTCTACAACCAACTCCTCCTAGAGATTTATGCAGATCAACACCAAAATCGGTCAGTCTAATATAAAGGCCTTAGTGATGTTAAATTGTGAAGATCTTGAGTTTTCGGTAAAGGGTGTGTCCGTGGCGGCCTGACAAATTTCGAGGTCTCGCCATGGATATAAAACTTGTTATAACTCAGCCATAAAATGTCCGATTTGCCTCAGACTTCACATATTCGATAAGAGTCCTGGCCTGAATACATCTGAAGGCCAATATTCTATTATAATCACAGCGCCACCTGTTGGCAACAGGAAATGACTTGTATCAAACTCCTCCTAGAGATTTAATGATATCAACATTATATTTGGTCAGTCTGATCTAGAGGCCTTAGAGATGTTAAATTACAAAGATCTTGAGTTTTCGTTAAAGGGCGTGTCTGTGGCTGCGTGACAAAGTTTGATGTTTCGCCATGGACATAGAAGTTGTTATAACTCAGCCATAAAATGTCCGATCTGCCTCAAACTTCACAGGTTTGGTAAGAGTGCTGGCCTAAAGACACCTAAAGGCCAATATTCAGATATTATCATAGCGCCACCTGTTGGCAGCAGGATATATATTATACTTTCACTAACTCAAACATACCAAGGTCAATCTGCACCAAACTTCATATGTTTGATGAAAGTGGTGGCCTGAACACATCTACATGCCAATAATCAGTTATAGGCATAGCGCCACCAGCTGGCAGCAGGAAATTTGGCACATTTAAGTGACTTTGACATATTTCTCCTATTTTTACTGTATTAAAAGCATACTACCCACCATTTGCTGTTTTCCTAAAGCCACCGGTCGGCGGTGAGCCCGTGTGCGAGGGCCCGTTCATCGCTGCTTGCAGCTTTAATTAGGGCCCGAGCACCGATGGTGTGAGGACCCTATTGAATCTGCTCCGTTTATTATTATTAGGGCCCGAGCACTACAGTGCGAGGACCCTATTGGAATTGCTCCGTTTATTAGGGCCCGAGCCCAAAAGGGCGAAGGCCCTATTGTTCTTCTAAGGGTTATTATTTTTTTTTTTTTTATTTTTTTTTTTCTTTTTTTCAACCTTCCGGGCACTTTTGGGGGCCTTAACATACTCAAAAACTCTTGAAAATTTGCACACACGTCGGAGTCTGCGGCCATCAGGACGCCAAAGAGGCTGGGACCCGGGCGTGGTTCAGGGCCTCTACAGCGCCCCCTGGAACACAGTTTGAAAACTTGATGTACTGCGCACACATACTTGCATGTATTGATATGAAACTCGGTACACATATAGATCTCACTGAGCCAAACAACTTTTGTACTCTATGTCATAGGCTCCACCTGACAGGAAGTGAGATATTTAGGGCTGTTTAAAAAGCGCATGCTCTGGAATTTAACGTACTCCTCCCAGGAATTCCATGGGATTGTCACCAAACTCGGTCAGCATGATCTCAAGACATTGGGGACGCTAAATTGCGAGGAGATTTTTGATATCTCGAACGGTTTGGCCGTGGCAAGGCGACAAAGTTATGGCGAGAAATGAGAAACAGGAAGTGTCTAATAACTGTTGACCACATTGCCTGATTCTGATGGAACTTCACCAGTTTGTTCGTTGTATGATGCCGATTCCATAAATGTGACTATTATGAGTCAAAGTTATAGCGCCACCAACTGGCAGCAGGAAGTGTGTCATTTTCAAAATGCTTTGATATCAGCCTCTTAATTTTACTCGATTTTCTTTAAACTTCATCAAAATCATGTCAAAACACGGCCGATAAGAATATGTAAAGGGGTCGATGATAAATCAAATGCTGTTGCCATGGCAACATGTCAAACTTTAAAATTAGATTCCTTTCTTTTCGAGGCAGTTAACATGCTTAGAATTTCATGAAACTCAACACACACATCAATATTAATGATAGTTAGACACTGGCAAAAGGTCATAAATGGGCGTGGAGCAGGCACTCTATAGCGCCATCTTTTGACAAAAGTTGGGGGGTTAGTTTTTCCTACAGTCACTAAACTCTGTACATATATTAATCTCATCAATTTGGACAACTTTCTAAATCAAACTCATTAGCTGAGACCAACAGGAAGCCGGCTATTTTGATTTGAATGTGGATTTTTGGAAAAATCAGGCTGTAAACAAATGCACACTACTTCTAAGAACAACCAGCTGTTCACACCAAACTTTTTTAACATGAAGAGAATATTCTGAAGATGTTAAATTGCGACCGGATTTTGGATATCTTGAACGGTGTGGACGTGGTGATTTTTTAAAGATATAGTAAAAAATATTTTTATATCTTTAAAGTGCAGCATCCAAACTCTTTAAAACTTTTTTCACACAGAGATCTAATCATTCTGAGCAAGTGCTGGAAATAAAAAATGTATACAAGCTTCTATGAATTAAAGAAAATTTAAAAAAGAACTCAGAAACCTGCTGTCACTCTGGTGAATGTCTCTACAGTATGTGTGTGCGTTCAGTCAGGCACAGAGAAGCTCATTATTGCAGGGGGGAGGGGTGAGAGGCAGAGAGGGTGACGGAGTAGAGAGCCATCCTACAGACCATCTTTGAACAAAATGCACATACTGTATGTAGTGTAATTACATAAATATGTCTGATCTTTGAGAGTCTGATATTTTGAGAAAATATAAAGGGTCACTAAGTCTTTCATTGTTCATTTTTTGCAGTTGTTGTTTTTTATTTATTTTTTACTTAACTGTACCATGAACTTGTCCTATTCAGTCACATAGCAAAAGATTTTAAAAAATACAACTTTTTAGCATGATCAATTTATCTTCATTGATAGACAATATTTACATAGTGTTATTTATTGAATATAAAATCATAATAATAAAAAATTAAGACAAACTTTGACAACAAAACAAACGTTACTGTTATCTCTTCAAAACATCTGAAAACCATAATTTTAAGATCAGTTATATATATGTATCACCCCGTTAAAATGCTCAACTTGATTTTTAAAGATATTTTGAAAGAATGAAGCGTTTATAGAGCACTTTATTGTGTATTGCTGTACACCCACATGAACTGTGTTCATGTTCATGTTAATTCACAGTACATAAACTTTATATGAATACTTTTTTTAGCTTAATATTAATTAACATTAATAAATGCTATTTATTTATTGGTCATGTTAACTGATATAGTTAATTTTAACAAATGAAACTGGATGGCAACATTTTATATTTTGTGTGTATGTGTCTGTGTGTTGATTTTAAAGTGTAACCCTTTCAATTCTGTAAACTTAAAATCCAAACTAGCAGATGGTTACTGTGAATGCATGTGCCAACTGGGCACCGTCTTCCTTATTGATTCTTAGTTATGACAACAATTGATTTTATACAAAAATATATTATACAAAAATTGTACAGATAGGTAACAATGACATTTAAGCAGAAGTGGTGGATATAAAGGAAGCAATAATAACATTTTGCTATCATCATGAATTACATGTTCTTATTTGTAGCATACTGGTTCACAGTTGGCATCTATCTGAAGTCCTTGCATTGATTGCATTTAATTAAATCAACATTATATTTGGTCAGTCTGATCTTGAGGCCTTAGAGATGTTAAATTGTGAAGATCTTGAGTTTTCATTAAAGGGCATGTCCGTGGTGGCCTGACAAAGTTTGATGTTTCTGCATAGACATAGAAGTGGTTATAACTTAGCCTGAAAATGTCTGATCTGCCACAAAATTCACAGGTTTGGTAAGAGTCCTGGCCTGAAGACACCTAAAGACCAATATTCAGATATTATCATAGCGCCACCTGTTGGCAGCAGGATATCTCATATATTTCACTAACTCAAACACACCAAGGTCAATCTGCACCAAACTTCATATGTTTGATAATAGTGCTGGCCTGAACACATCTACATGTCAATAATCAGTTATAGGCATAGCGCCACCAGCTGGCAGCAGCAATTTTGGCACATTTAAATGACTTATGACATATTTTTTCTATATTTACTGTATTAAAAGCATACTGCCCACCGATTGCTGTTTTCCTGAAGCCACCGGTCGGCGGTGAGCCCGGGTGCGAGGGCCCGTTCATCGCTGCTCGCAGCTTTAATTAGGGCCCGAGCCCAAAAGGGCGAAGGCCCTATTGTTCTTCTAAGGGTTATTAGGGCCCGAGCACTACAGTGCGAGGACCCTATTGGAATTGCTCCGTTTATTATTATTCTTCTTCTTCTTCTTCTTCTCCAAAATGAAAAGTCTTTTTGAGGGCCTAAACATGCCCGAAAACTCACGAAACTTTGCACACGCATCAGACCTGGCGAAAATTTACATCTGATATGGTTTTCAAAAGTGGGTGTGGCAAAATGGCTCGATAGCGCCACCTATAAAATTTCAACGGAGTGCCCCTCGAGCTACGTTTCACGTACATGTACGAAACTCGGTATACATATGTAACACACCAATACCTACAAAAAAGTCTCCTGGTGCAACATCCGAAACCCAACAGGAAGTCCGTTATATTGAATTTCCTGTACGATTTTTGTGCAGTTTTTGCCATTTTCAGGCCTCATACTTTAACGAACTCCTCCTACAGTTTTTATCCGATCATCTTCAAATTTGCTGAGTGTCATCATAAGGCCTTTGCGATGTTAAATTGCGAAGCTTTAGAGTTTTCGTCGAAAGGCGTGTCCGTGGCGGCCGGACAAACTTTGATGTTTCGCCATGAAAAAGGAAGTTGCTATAACTCAGGCATACGATGTCCGATCTGCCTCAAACTTCACATGTTTGATGACAGTCCGGTCCTGAACACACGTCAGTGCCCATATTCAGTTATAGTCATAGCGCCACCTGCTGACAACAGGAAATGACATGTTTAACACTGTTACGGACTCCTAGAAACATATTGAAAAGCGTTAACAAGTCTTAAATAGGCTAGCAACATGCTACAAACATGCTACAAACATGCTAGCAACACTTAGCTAAGAGCTAAAGCATGCTATTAATACAAATACAAAAGGAAATTGCTGTAACTCATGTATATAATGTTGAATCTGACCCAAACTTAATATTTAACATGCTACAAAAATAATAAAGCATGCTAGCAACACTTAGCTAATATGCTAAAGCATGCTAATAATACAATGAAACAGGAAGTTACTCTAACTCAGGCATACAATGTCCAATCAGCCCCAAACTTAACATGTTTGATAAGAATCCTGGCCTAAACACACCCCCATGCCCGTATTCGGTTATAGTCATAGTGCCACCAGCTGGTAACAGGATGTTTAATACTGTTGTGGATGCCTAGCAACATTTTAAAAAAAATCAACAACTGTTAAACAGGGTAGCAACATGCTAGAAACATGCTATAACATGTTAGCAACATTTAGCTAAGTGCTAAAGCATACTCTTAATGCAATGAAACAGGAAGTTACTGTAACTCAGGCATGCAATGTCCAATCAGCCCCAAACTTCACATGTTTGATAACAGTCCTGGCTTGAAGATATCTACATGCCAATATTCAGTTATAGTTATAGCGCCACCTACTGTCAACAGGAAGTGACATGTTTAACACTGTGACACACTATTAGCAACACACTAAAAAAGCCATTGAGTGCTAAACTAGTTTAAAACATACTCAAACATGCTAGCAACACTTACTTAGTGCTAAAGCATGTTGTTAAAGACATAAAACAGGAAGTTACTGTAACTCAGACATGCAATGTCCAATCAGCCCCAAACTTCACGTTTGATAAGAGTCCTGGCCTGAAGATATATACATGCCCATATTCAGTTATAGTCACAGCGCCACCTGCTCTCAACAGGAAGTGACATTTTTAACACTGTAATACACTATTAGCAACACACTAAAAAAGCCATTGAGTCCTAAACTAGTTTAAAACGTACTCAAACATGCTAGCAACACTTACTTAGTGCTAAAGCATGTTGTTAAAGACATAAAACAGGAAGTTACTGTAACTCAGGCATGCAATGTCCAATCAGCCCCAAACTTCACATGTTTGATAAGACTCCTGGCCTGAAGATATATACATGCCCATATTCAGTTATAGTCACAGCGCCACCTGCTGACAACAGGAAGTGATGTTTAATGGTGTTACGGACTCCTAGCAACATAATAAAAAGCGTCAGCAAGTTTTAAATAGGCTAGCATCATGCTAGAATCATGTTAAAACATGCTAGCAACACTTAGCTAATATGTTAAAGCATGCTAATAATACAATGAAACAGGAAGTTACTCTAACTCAGGCATACAATGTCCAATCAGCCCCAAACTTAACATGTTTGATAAGAATCCTGGCCTAAACACACGCCCATGCCCGTATTCAGTTATAGTCATAGCGCCACCAGCTGGTAACAGGAAGCCACATGTTTAATACTGTTGTGGATGCCTAGCAACATTTAAAAAAAAATCAACAACTGTTAAACAGGGTAGCAACATGCTAGAAACATGCTATAACATGTTAGCAACATTTAGCTAAGTGCTAAAGCATACTCTTAATGCAATGAAACAGGAAGTTACTGTAACTCAGGCATGCAATGTCCAATCAGCCCCAAACTTCACATGTTTGATAACAGTCCTGGCCTGAAGATATCTACATGCCAATATTCAGTTATAGTTATAGCGCCACCTACTGTCAACAGGAAGTGACATGTTTAACACTGTGACACACTATTAGCAACACACTAAAAAAGCCATTGAGTGCTAAACTAGTTTAAAACGTACTCAAACATGCTAGCAACACTTACTTAGTGCTAAAGCATGTTGTTAAAGACATAAAACAGGAAGTTACTGTAACTCAGACATGCAATGTCCAATCAGCCCCAAACTTCACGTTTGATAAGAGTCCTGGCCTGAAGATATATACATGCCCATATTCAGTTATAGTCACAGCGCCACCTGCTGACAACAGGAAGTGACGTTTAATGGTGTTACGGACTCCTAGCAACATAATAAAAAGCGTCAGCAAGTTTTAAATAGGCTAGCATCATGCTAGAATCATGTTAAAACATGCTAGCAACACTTAGCTGAGAGCTAAAGCATGATACTAATACAAAGAAAAATAAGTGTAACTCATGCATACAATGTCCAATCTGACCCAAGCTTAATATGTTTGATAAGAGTCCTGGTCTGAACACAAGCCCATGCCCATATTCAGTTATAGTCATAGTGCCACCTGCTGGCAACAGGAAGTCACATGTTTAATACTGTTGTGGATGCCCAGCAACATTTTAAAAATATCAACAAGTGTTAAATAGGGTAGCAACATGCTAGAAACATGTTAGCAACATTTAGCTAAGTGCTAAAGCATACTCTTAATGCAATGAAACAGGAAGTTACTGTAACTCAGGCATGCAATGTCCAATCAGCCCCAAACTTAATATGTTTGATAAGAGTCTTGGCCTGAATACATTTACATGCCAATATTTAGTTATAGTCATAGCGCCACCAGCTGGCAACAGCAAATTACTTGTTTTACACTAACTTAAGCATGCAATGTACAATTTGCACCAAACTTGACATGTTTGCCAATAGTCCTGGCCTGAAGACATCTAAAAGCCAATATTTTGTAATAGCGCCACCTGTTGGCAGCAGGATATGTCATGACTTACACTCAAGCATGCCATGTTCAAGCTTCACCAAACTTCATATGTTTGATAAAAGCACTGGCCTGAACACATCTGCATGCCAATATTCAGTTATAGGCATAGCGCCACCAGCTGGCAGAAGGAAGATTGGCACATATCAATGACTTTGACATATTCCTCCTACATTTTCTGTGTTAATAGCATAGTGCCCACCATTCGCCACCAATCGGCGGTGAGACCGAGTGCGAGGGCCCTACCATCGCTGCTTGCAGCTTTAATTATTTTTTTTTTTTTTTTTTTTTTCTTTTTTTCAACCTTCCGGGCACTTTTGGGGGCCTTAACATACTCAAAAACTCTTGAAAATTTGCACACACGTCGGAATCTGCGGCCATCAGGACGCCAAAGAGGCTGGGACCCGGGCGTGGTTCAGGGCCTCTACAGCGCCCCCTGGAACACAGTTTGAAAACTTGATGTACTGCGCACACATACTTGCATGTATTGATATGAAACTCGGTACACATATAGATCTCACTGAGCCAAACAACTTTTGTACTCTATGTCATGGGCTCCACGCAACAGGAAGTGAGATATTTAGGGCTGTTTAAAAAGCGCATGCTCTGGAATTTAACGTACTCCTCCCAGGAATTCCATGGGATTGTCACCAAACTTGGTCAGCATGATCTCAACACATTGGGGACGCTAAATTGCGAGGAGATTTTTGATATCTCGAACGGTTTGGCCGTGGCAAGGCGACAAAGTTATGGCGAGAAATGAGAAACAGGAAGTGTCTAATAACTGTTGACCACATTGCCTGATTCTGATGAAACTTCACCAGTTTGTTCGTTGTATGATGCCGATTCCATAAATGTGACTATTATGAGTCAAAGTTATAGCGCCACCAACTGGCAGCAGGAAGTGTGTCATTTTCAAAATGCTTTGATATCAGCCTCTTAATTTTACTCGATTTTCTTTAAACTTCATCAAAATCATGTCAAAACACGGCCGATAAGAATATGTAAAGGGGTCGATGATAAATCGAATGCTGTTGCCATGGCAACATGTCAAACTTTAAAATTAGATTCCTGTCTTTTCGAGGCAGTTAACATGCTTAGAATTTCATGAAACTCAACACACACATCAATATTTATGATAGTTAGACACTGGCAAAAGGTCATAAATGGGCGTGGAGCAGGCACTCTATAGCGCCATCTTTTGACAAAAGTTGGGGGGTTAGTTTTTCCTACAGTCACTAAACTCTGTACATATATTAATCTCATCAATTTGGACAACTTTCTAAATCAAACTCATTAGCTGAGACCAACAGGAAGCCGGCTATTTTGATTTGAATGTGGATTTTTGGAAAAATCAGGCTGTAAACAAATGCACACTACTTCTAAGAACAACCAGCTGTTCACACCAAACTTTTTTAACATGAAGAGAATATTCTGAAGATGTTAAATTGCGACCGGATTTTGGATATCTTGAACAGTGTGGACGTGGTGATTTTTTTAAAGATATAGTAAAAAATATTTTTATATCTTTAAAGTGCAGCATCCAAACTCTTTAAAACTTTTTTCACACAGAGATCTAATCATTCTGAGCAAGTGCTGGAAATAAAAAATGTATACAAGCTTCTATGAATTAAAGAAAATTTAAAAAAGAACTCAGAAACCTGCTGTCACTCTGGTGAATGTCTCTACAGTATGTGTGTGCGTTCAGTCAGGCACAGAGAAGCTCATTATTGCAGGGGGGAGGGGTGAGAGGCAGAGAGGGTGACAGAGTAGAGAGCCATCCTACAGACCATCTTTGAACAAAATGCACATACTGTATGTAGTGTAATTACATAAATATGTCTGATCTTTGAGAGTCTGATATTTTGAGAAAATATAAAGGGTCACTAAGTCTTTCATTGTTCATTTTTTGCAGTTGTTGTTTTTTATTTATTTTTTACTTAACTGTACCATGAACTTGTCCTATTCAGTCACATAGCAAAAGATTTTAAAAAATACAACTTTTTAGCATGATCAATTTATCTTCATTGATAGACAATATTTACATAGTGTTATTTATTGAATATAAAATCATAATAATAAAAAATTAATACAAACTTTGACAACAAAACAAACGTTACTGTTATCTCTTCAAAACATCTGAAAACCATAATTTTAAGATCAGTTATATATATGTATCACCCCGTTAAAATACTCAACTTGATTTTTAAAGATATTTTGAAAGAATGAAGCGTTTATAGAGCACTTTGTGTATTGCTGTACACCCACATGAACTGTGTTCATGTTCATGTTAATTCACAGTACATAAACTTTATATGAATACTTTTTTTAGCTTAATATTAATTAACATTAATAAATGCTATTTATTTATTGGTCATGTTAACTGATATAGTTAATTTTAACAAATGAAACTGGATGGCAACATTTTATATTTTGTGTGTATGTGTCTGTGTGTTGATTTTAAAGTGTAACCCTTTCAATTCTGTAAACTTAAAATCCAAACTAGCAGATGGTTACTGTGAATGCATGTGCCAACTGGGCACCGTCTTCCTTATTGATTCTTAGTTATGACAACAATTGATTTTATACAAAAATATATTATACAAAAATTGTACAGATAGGTAACAATGACATTTAAGCAGAAGTGGTGGATATAAAGGAAGCAATAATAACATTTTGCTATCATCATGAATTACATGTTCTTATTTGTAGCATACTGGTTCACAGTTGGCATCTATCTGAAGTCCTTGCATTGATTGCATTTAATTAAATCAACATTATATTTGGTCAGTCTGATCTTGAGGCCTTAGAGATGTTAAATTGTGAAGATCTTGAGTTTTCATTAAAGGGCATGTCCGTGGTGGCCTGACAAAGTTTGATGTTTCTGCATAGACATAGAAGTGGTTATAACTTAGCCTGAAAATGTCTGATCTGCCACAAAATTCACAGGTTTGGTAAGAGTCCTGGCCTGAAGACACCTAAAGACCAATATTCAGATATTATCATAGCGCCACCTGTTGGCAGCAGGATATCTCATATATTTCACTAACTCAAACACACCAAGGTCAATCTGCACCAAACTTCATATGTTTGATAATAGTGCTGGCCTGAACACATCTACATGTCAATAATCAGTTATAGGCATAGCGCCACCAGCTGGCAGCAGCAATTTTGGCACATTTAAATGACTTATGACATATTTTTTCTATATTTACTGTATTAAAAGCATACTGCCCACCGATTGCTGTTTTCCTGAAGCCACCGGTCGGCGGTGAGCCCGGGTGCGAGGGCCCGTTCATCGCTGCTCGCAGCTTTAATTATTATTCTTCTTCTTCTTCTCCAAAATGAAAAGTCTTTTTGAGGGCCTAAACATGCCCGAAAACTCACGAAACTTTGCACACGCATCAGACCTGGCGAAAATTTACATCTGATATGGTTTTCAAAAGTGGGTGTGGCAAAATGGCTCGATAGCGCCACCTATAAAATTTCAACGGAGTGCGCCTCGAGCTACGTTTCTCGTACATATACGAAACTCGGTACACATATCTAACACACCAATACCTACAAAAAAGTCTCCTGGTGCAACATCCGAAACCCAACAGGAAGTCCGTTATATTGAATTTCCTGTACGATTTTTGTGCAGTTTTTGCCATTTTCAGGCCTCGTACTTTAACGAACTCCTCCTACAGTTTTTATCCGATCATCTTCAAATTTGCTGAGTGTCATCATAAGGCCTTTGCGATGTTAAATTGCGAAGCTTTAGAGTTTTCGTCGAAGGGCGTGTCCGTGGCGGCCTGACAAACTTTGATGTTTCGCCATGAAAAAGGAAGTTGCTATAACTCAGGCATACAATGTCCGATCTGCCTCAAACTTCACATGTTTGATGACAGTCCGGTCCTGAACACACGTCAGTGCCTAAATTCAGTTATAGTCATAGCGCCACCTGCTGACAACAGGAAATGACATGTTTAACACTGTTACGGACTCTTAGCAACATATTGAAAAGCGTTAACAAGTCTTAAATAGGCTAGCAACATGCTACAAACATGCTAGCAACACTTAGCTAAGAGCTAAAGCATGCTATTAATACAAATGCAAAAGGAAATTGCTGTAACTCATGTATATAATGTCGAATCTGACCCAAACTTAATATTCCACATGCTACAAACATAGTAAAGCATGCTAGCAACACTTAGCTAAGATGCTAAAGCATGCTAATAATACAATGAAACAGGAAGTTACTCAAACTCAGGCATACAATGTCCAATCAGCCCCAAACGTAACATGTTTGATAAGAGTCCTGGCCTGAACACATGTCCATGCCCGTATTCAGTTATAGTCATAGCGCCACCAGCTGTTAACAGGAAGCCACATGTTTAATACTGTTGTGGATGCCTAGAAACATTTTAAAAATATCAACAACTGTTAAAAAGGGTAGCAACATGCTAGAAACATGCTATAACATGTTAGCAACATTTAGCTAAGTGCTAAAGCATGCTCTTAATGCAATGAAACAGGAAGTTAGTGTAACTCAGGCATGCAATATCCAATCAGCCCCAAACTTTCCATGTTTGATAACAGTCCTGACCTGAAGATATCTACATGCCAATATTCAGTTATAGTCATAGCGCCACCTACTGTCAACAGGAAGTGACATGTTTAACACTGTGACACACTATTAGCAACACACTAAAAAAGCCATTGAGTGCTAAACTAGTTTAAAACGTACTCAAACATGCTAGCAACACTTACTTAGTGCTAAAGCATGTTGTTAAAGACATAAAACAGGAAGTTACTCTAACTCAGGCATGCAATGTCCAATCAGCCCCAAACTTCACATGTTTGATAAGACTCCTGGCCTGAAGATATATACATGCCCATATTCAGTTATAGTCACAGCGCCACCTACTGACAACAGGAAGTGATGTTTAATGGTGTTACGGACTCCTAGCAACATATTAAAAAGCGTTAGCAAGTTTTAAATAGGCTAGCATCATGCTAGAATCATGTTAAAACATGCTAGCAACACTTAGCTAAGAACTAAAGCATGATATTAATACAAAGAAAAATAAGTGTAACTCATGCATACAATGTTCAATCTGACCCAAGCTTAATATGTTTGATAAGAGTCCTGGTCTGAACACAAGCCCATGCCTATATTCAGCTATAGTCATAGTGCCACCTGCTGGCAACAGGAAGTCACATGTTTAATACCGATGTGGATGCCCAGCAACATTTTAAAAATATCAACAAGTGTTAAATAGGGTAGCAACATGCTAGAAACATGTTAGCAACATTTAGCTAAGTGCTAAAGCATACTCTTAATGCAATGAAACAGGAAGTTACTGTAACTCAGGCATGCAATGTCCAATCAACCCCAAACTTAATTTGTTTGATAAGAGTCCTGGCCTGAATACATTTACATGCCAATATTTAGTTATAGTAATAGCGCCACCAGCTGGCAACAGCAAATTACTTGTTTTACACTAACTTAAGCATGCAATGTACAATTTGCACCAAACTTGACATGATTGCCAATAGTCCTGGCCTGAAGACATCTAAAAGCCAATATTTCGTAATAGCGCCACCTGTTGGTAGCAGGATATGTCATGTATTACACTCAAGCATGCCATGTTCAATCTGCACCAAACTTCACATGTTTGATAAAATCGCTGGCACGAACACATCCGCATGCCAATATTTAGTTATACACATAGCGCCACCAGGTGGCAGCAAGAAATCTGGCACATCTAAATGACTTCCACATATTCCTCCTAAATTTACTATGTTAAAAGCATAGTGCCCACCATTCGCCACAGGTCGGCGGTGAGCCCGGTGCGAGGGCCCTCCCATCGCTGCTTGCAGCTTTAATTATTAGGGCCCGAGCCCAAAAGGGCGAAGGCCCTATTGTTTTTCTAAGGATTATTATTATTATTATTATTTTTTTTTTTTTTCAATGTTTTGGGGGATTTCGGGGGCCTTAACATACACGAAAACTCTTGAAACTTTGCACACACATTGGAACCTGCGGCCATCAGGGCCGGACAGACTTTGACATGGGGGGGTCACCTGGGGGGGGCATGGCACAGCGTTAAAAATTGCGACTTTTGAAGGGCTCTGGAGCGCACAACGGTTGACCTACAGTCACCAAAATTCATACACATATAGACCTCATCGGGCCGAACAAATTTCACACTCATAGTCCGTGCTTCGCCAAACAGGAAGTCGGCTATTCAGGGATGTCTAAAAAGTGCATGCAATGGAATTTGAAATACTCCTACTAGGCCTTTCCACCGATGGCCACCAAACTCGGTCAGCATGATCTCAAGACATTGGGGACGCAAAATTGCCAGGGGATTTTTGATATCTCGAACGGTTTGACCGTGACGGGGCGACAAATTTATGGCGAGAAATGAGAAACAGGAAGTGCCTAATAACTTTGACATACTTTGTCTGATTTTGACCAAACTTCAGCAGTTTGTTCATCGTCTGATGCCGATCACAGAGATGTGACTATTATGAGTCAAAGTTATAGCGCCACCAACTGGCAGCAGAAAGCGTGACGTTTTTGAAACGCTTTAAACTCAGCCTCTTAATTTTACTCAATTTGCTTCAAACTTCATCCCAATAATGTCAAAACATGACCGATAAGAATCTGTGAAGGGCGTTATCCATAACTTTTATCATGTTGCCATGGCAACGTGTCAAACTTTAACTTTAGTTTTTTGTGTTTTTGAGCCACTTAAAATGCTTAGAATTTCATGAAACTCAACACACACATCTGTATTAATGACAGTTAAACACTGATAAAAGCCCATAAATGGGCGTGGAGCAGGCGCTCCATAGCGCCACCTTTTGACAAAAGTTGGGGGGTTACTTTGTCCTACAGTCACCAAACTCGGTACATATATTGGACTCATCAAGCCGGACAACTTTCTAATTTACACCCATTAGCTACGACCAACAGGAAGTCAGCTATTTTTATTTAAATATGGATTTTTGGAAAAATCAAGCTGTGGAATTTGAAATACTCCTCCTAGACCTTTCCACCGATGGCCACCAAACTCGGTCAGCATGATCTCAAGATATTGGGAATGCAAAATTGCCAGGGGATTTTTGGTATCTCGAACGGTTTGGCCGTGGCAGGGCGACAAATTATGGCGAGAAATGAGAAACAGGAAATGTCTAATAATTTTGACACACTTTATCTGATTTTGACCAAACTTAAGCAGTTTGTTCGTCGTATGATACCGATCACAGAGATGTGACTATTATGAGTCAAAGTTATAGCGCCACCAACTGGCAGCAGGAAGTGTGTTGCTTGCAAAACGCTTTTAAATCAACCTCTTAATTTTACTCAATTTGCTTCAAACTTCATCAGAATAATATCAAAACACGGCCGATGAGAATCTGTGAAGGGGTCCTTGATACATCAAATGCTGTTGCCATGGCAACATGTCAAACTTTAACATTTGTTTCCTGTGTTTTTAAATATAGCTGTGAATAAATTCATATCACTCATAGCAGAATCAGACAGTTCACACCAAACTTTGTCAACATGATGCCAAGATACTGAAGATGTTAAATTGTGAACGGCTTTGGGACATCTTGAACGGTGTTGATGTGGTGATTTATGAAAGTAACAATAAAAAAGATGAAGAGTTATTTTCATATATCTTTAAATTGCATTATTCTAACTCATCAAAACTTTTTACATATAAAGAACAAGAAATTCTTAGGAAATACGTATAGTTTCAAAATGTTATCATGCTCAGAGGCCCCAAAAACATTAAAAGTGTCACATAAATTTGTCAGATTAAAGCTCTAATACCAGGGATGAACACTAGAGGTCCTCATAAGATAAGGAATCGTTTGACCTCTAATGCTATTTAGCTCATTCTCAGTGTATAAGAATGAAAATAATCCATAGAATCAGTTGATATAGACTGTACTGTCAGTGTACTTTTACATAATTATTTTGTATAGGTGCTTAAAGAGCATTAAAATCTTTTTTTAATCTTTTAAGGAAAAATTATATGATTTATATACATATATACAATCTCACTGATAGAATAAAAAATCTTATAAGTATGACACTATACTGCTCAGTTCACTTAATTAGAATGAGAAACAAATACATCAACTAAGTTAATATGTATTTATTTTTAATATATTTGTTTATAATTATTTCACAGATGCTTATAGAGCATTAAAATAATATTTAAAAATGGATGTAGATCATAAAACATGGTAACTATTTAAAATAGGGTCTCTTTTGTTAACATTGGTTAATGAACTAACACACGAACGAACAACGAACAATATATTTGTACTCGATTTTCTTCAAACTTCATCAGAATGATGTAAAAACACGGCCGATGAGAGTCTGTAAAGGCGTCCCTGATGCATCAAATGCTGTTGCCATGGCAAATAAATAAAAATACAAAATACATTCAAATATTTGTTTCCTGTGTTTTTGAGGCAGATAGCGTGCCTAGAATTTTATTTTCCATTTTCAATTTTCAATGATTTATTATATATTTAAAGTGCAGCATCCTAACTCTTTGAAACTTTTTTCATACAAATAACTATTCATTCTGATTAAACACAGTTCATTTCATAATTATACAAAACTCCACGAATGAAAGAAAATTAAAAAACAAATCTGATCTTACTCTGCTCTGCACTCTCTGTGTGTGTTTGTGTGGTAAGTGGCTGAGTGTAAGGAGGTGGGATGGGTGGTAAGAGAAAGAGTCAGACAGGAGGAGAGACAGTTAGGGTTAGTCCAAAGGGTTATTGTGAATGCATGTGCCAACTGGGCACCGTTTTCATGATGCTATCGGGATGGCGACTGCCAGACGGCGAGGGCCCGGTCAACGCTGCTTGCAGCTTTAATTATTATTATTCTTCTTCTTCTCCAAAGTGAATCGCATTTTAGAGGACCTAAACATTCCCGAAAACTCACAAAACTTTGCACACACATCAAACCTGGCGAAAATTTACGTCTGATTTGGGTTTCAGAAGTGGGAGTGGCAAAATGGCTCGACAGCGCCACCTTTAGACGTTCAGCGGTGTGCGCTTTCAGCTGTGATTCACGTACATGCACGGAAATCGGTACACACATGTAACACACCAAAACCTACAAAAAAGCCTCTTGGAGCAAAATCCGGAACCCAACAGGAAGTCGGTTAATATTAATATTCTCAACAAAATTTGTGTCATTTTTGCCTTTTTCAGGTGTCGTACTTGAACGAACTCCTCCTACAGATTTATTCAGATCAACGCCAAATTTGCTGAGTCTAGTCTAAAGCCCTTTGTGACGTTAAATTGTGAAGATCTAGAGTTTTCATCGGAGGGCGTGTCCGTGGCGGCCTCGCAAATTTCGATGTTTCGCCATGAAAAAGGAAGTTGCTATAACTCAGGCATACAATGTCCTATCTGTCCCAAACTTCACATGTGTGATAACACTCCTGACCTGAAGACATCTACATGCCCATATTCAGTTATAGTCATAGCGCCACCTGCAGGCAACAGGAAGTGTCATGCTGTACTCTACAACCAACTCCTCCTAGAGATTTATTCAGATCAACACCAAAATCGGTCAGTCTAATATAAAGGCCGTAGCGATGTTAAATTGTGAAGATCTTGAGTTTTCGGTAAAGGGCGTGTCCGTGGCGGCCTGACAAATTTCGAGGTCTCGCCATGGATATAAAACTTGTTATAACTCAGCCATAAAATGTCCGATTTGCCTCAAACTTCACATATTAGATAAGAGTCGTGGCCTGAACAAATCTGAAGGCCAATATTCTATTATAATCACAGCGCCACCTGTTGGCAACAGGAAATGACTTGTATCAAACTCCTCCTAGAGATTTAATGATATCAACATTATATTTGGTCAGTCTGATCTAGAGGCCTTAGAGATGTTAAATTGCGAAGATCTTGAGTTTTCGTTAAAGGGCGTGTCTGTGGTGGCGTGACAAAGTTTGATGTTTCGCCATGGACATAGAAGTTGTTATAACTCAGCCATAAAATGTCCGATCTGCCTCAAACTTCACAGGTTTGGTAAGAGTCCTGGCCTGAAGATACCTAAAGGACAATATTCAGATATTATCATAGCGCCACCTGTTGGCAGCAGGATATATCATATCTTTCACTAACTCAAACATACCAAGGTCAATCTGCACCAAACTTCATATGTTTGATGAAAGTGGTGGCCTGAACACATCTACATGCCAATAATCAGTTATAGGCATAGCGCCACCAGCTGGCAGCAGGAAATTTGGCACATTTAAGTGACTTTGACATATTTCTCCTATTTTTACTGTATTAAAAGCATACTACCCACCATTTGCTGTGTTCCTAAAGCCACCGGTCGGCGGTGAGCCCGTGTGCGAGGGCCCGTTCATCGCTGCTTGCAGCTTTAATTATTATTCTTCTTCTTCTTCTCCAAAGTGAATCGCATTTTAGAGGACCTAAACATTCCCGAAAACTCACAAAACTTTGCACACACATCAAACCTGGCGAAAATTTACGTCTGATTTGGGTTTCAGAAGTGGGTGTGGCAAAATGGCTCGACAGCGCCACCTTTAGACGTTCAGCGGTGTGCGCTTTCAGCTGTGATTCACGTACGTACACGGAAATCGGTACACACATGTAACACACCAAAACCTACAAAAAAGCCTCTTGGAGCAAAATCCGGAACCCAACAGGAAGTCGGTTAATATTAATATTCTCAACAAAATTTGTGTCATTTTTGCCATTTTCAGGCGTCGTACTTGAACGAACTCCTCCTACAGATTTATTCGGATCAACGCCAAATTTGCCGAGTCTAGTCTAAAGCCCTTTGTGACGTTAAATTGTGAAGATCTAGAGTTTTCATCGGAGGGCGTGTCCGTGGCGGCCTCGCAAATTTCGATGTTTCGCCATGAAAAAGGAAGTTGCTATAACTCAGGCATACAATGTCCGATCTGTCCCAATCTTCACATGTGTGATAACACTCCTGACCTGATGACATCTACATGCCCATATTCAGTTTTACTCATAGCGCCACCTGCTGGCAACAGGAAGTGTCATTCTGTACTCTGCAACAAACTCCTCCAAGAGATTTAATCAGATCAACACCAAAATCGGTCAGTCTATTAAAAAGGCTTTTGCTATGTTAAATTGCGAAGATCTTGAGTTTTCATTGAAGGGCGTGTCCGTGGCGGCCTGACAAATTTTGAGGTCTCGCCATGGATCTAAAACTTGTTATAACTCAGCCATAAAATGTCCGATTTGCCTCAAACTTCACATGTTCGATAAGAGTCCTGGCCTGAACCAATATGAAGGCCAATATTCTATTATAATCACAGCGCCACCTGTTGGCAACAGGAAATTACTTGTATCAAACTCCTCCTAGAGATTTAATGATATCAACATTATATTTTGTCAGTCTGATCTAGAGGCCTTAGAGATGTTAAATTGTGAAGATCTTGAGTTTTCGTCAAAGGGCGTGTCCGTGGTGGCCTGACAAAGTTTGATGTTTTGCCATGGACATAGAAGTTGTTATAACTCAGCCATAAAATGTCCAATCTGCCTCAAACTTCACATGTTTGGTAAGAGTCCTGGCCTGAAGACATCTACAGGCCAATATTCAGATATTATCATAGCGCCACCTATTGACAGCAGGATATATCATATCTTGCATTAACTTAAACATACCAAGGTCAATCTGCACCAAACTTCTTATGTTTGATGAAAGTGCTGGCCTGAACACATCTACATGCCAATAATCAGTTATAGGCATAGCGCCACCAGCTGGCAGCAGGAAGTTTGGCACATTTAAGTGACTTTGATCTATTTTTCCTACATTTACTGTATTAAAAGCATACTGCCCACCGTTTGCTGTTTTCCTAAAGCCACCGGTCAGCGGTGAGCCCGGGTGCGAGGGCCCGTTCATCGCTGCTTGCAGCTTTAATTATTATTATTCTTCTTCTCCGGAATGAATCGCATTTTTGAGGGCCTAAACATACCCGAAAACTCATGAAACTTTGCACACACATCAAACCTGGCGAAAATGGACGTCTGATATGGGTTTCAGAAGTGGGTGTGGCAAAATGGCTCGACAGCGCCACCTTTAGACGTTCAGCGGTGTGCGCTTTCAGCTGTGATTCACGTACATGCACGGAAATCGGTACACACATGTAACACACCAATACCTACCAAAAAGCCTCTTGGAGCAAAATCTGGAACCCAACAGGAAGTCGGTTAATATTAATATTCTCATCAAAATTTGTGTCATTTTTGCCATTTTCAGGCGTCGTACTTGAACGAACTCCTCCTAGAGATTTATTCGGATCAACGCCAAATTTGCCAAGTCTAGTCTAAAGCCCTTTGTGACGTTAAATTGTGAAGATCTAGAGCAGGGGTCGGCAATTAAGTTTGGCCTCGGGCCAGATTTTCTCCAAGCCATTACATGGCGGGCCACAACCAAAACAATGGCTAATTTATTGAATTAATAGGGGAGGATGAAAATGGTTGTAGGCGCTCGTGAAATGACAGAACAGACGTACTGAGACATTCAAGCTGGCTGATGTAGGTTAAATTTGCTGACTGGGCATTAATTATCTGTACGTTTGTTAAAAACAACAACAACCACCACACACACACATTTCCACGTGTTGCTGTTAGTTGCAAAAAAATGGCACAATCAAAAAATCTAAAGAGTTAGCAGAAAACAGGATCTTTCATGATGAATGGACAGAGAACTATGCATTCATCCTGCCCAGTTTTATTAATACAAAGCCCACCTGCCTGATCTGTAACGAAGTTGTCTCGGTATGCAAAGAATACAATATTAGACGGCACCGCGAAACCAAGCATGCTAACTTCAAGGTTGCGTTCCCTCAGAAGACAGGCACGAAAGCGCAAGATCGAAGTCATATAAAGGGCTAAATAACACGCACGCTGTTTGAAACTCGTGCTACTCACATTTCTGTCCCTACGTATATACCTATATTTAATTAGGGGTGGGAATCTTCAGGCACTTCATGATCCGATCCGATTCCGATTCTGGGAGTCACGATACGATTCCAAAACGATTATTGATCTACATTTTTTCCCCAATTAATTCTTCTGCTGTGCAAATACAACTTTACAATTTTAAAAACATATAAAATTGCAGTTTCTATGCTTTTCGTTTATAGTTGGAATCTCTGTAAAAGTAGGTGTCAATCTTCACTGATTTCAAGATTCAATTTAATTACTGTTTTCATTAATAACTAAATATCACGATGCTTACATTCTCAGTTTTCAATACTGCACATGGCTACATTTTCATATATGTTTTATATCAAATTATTTTGTGCCAATTTTACTTTATTTTTTAAATTATAAAAGCAAGGTACTTTTTAAAACAATTACTTATTTAAAATAAGTGTTCTTCAGGTATCCGAAAGTTTACAGACAATAGTTTTTCTTTTTTCCTCAGCATTACTGCCGTTTTATTATTACTGATGAGATCATAGACAGGGAGCGTTAATAGGCTGCATTCAAACTAATGCACAGCAGTGGCGAGTGGTGACACTTTTTTTTACCAGGTATGCTAAGTTCTAAAACCACCAGCAATACCAAAAATAATAATATCTTTAGATTATTTAGACACCAATAAAATCAGAGACGAAATCATATTTTAATATTTCCTCTTTTTCCTGTTTATTATTATTTAAAAAAAATTATATACATTTTATATAGGCTTTTTTTCTGTGAACTTTCAAATTTTGAATTGTTGAGAAATTATGAAAATATACATATTATATATAATATACAAAAATACAATACATTTTGCATTAGCAGCTTATATGGACGGAACGCCACTGATGCACAGATCTATTTCAATATATCAGATGTTTTGTCCTGCTCTGAAAACATAACTGACTGTATGTACAGTTTCGTTTAAAACTATTCCAAAATGCAATCGAGCTTTAGGACGAACAAACACAAAGCGCACGTGAGTCTGTCAGTGCACGAGTTTCGTCCAGAACTGCATTCCAGACGGCATAAATGAACGCATATCTAAAGTAAAACACAGCGGATGGAAGCACACTGTCAAGAAATGCGCACGTGTCTCACAGTGCAAATTCTGTGCAATGACGCCTGCCGCGTCTCTAGCGCGCACCTTGTGTTTTAGAGACTATTGATATTTCAGCAGAATCAGGACCAGATGCTGTCCGCTGACGTCATTTGTTTTTGCATGTTGAGCGTTCACTCTGCACCTCGCTGATGCGCTTATTCACCCTCGTATCCAGATATAACAAATAAGAATTTAGATCGATTGAAGTGTTTCTGTTCTAAAAAAATGTGGTTTCCAAATAAAGAGCTTTTTTGAGACTGTCAGTCCGATTTTTAATAAAGTATAAAAAAAAATTTTTCATTCTCTAGTTCAAACAATCTCACGGGCCAGATGTTTTTGCTCGCGGGCCACACGTGGCCCGGGGGCCGCTAATTGCCGACCTATGATCTAGAGTTTTCATCAGAGGGCGTGTCCATGGCGGCCTCGCAAATTTCGATGTTTCGCCATGAAAAAGGAAGTTGCTATAACTCAGGCATACAATGTCCGATCTGTTCCAAACTTCACATGTGTGATAACACTCCTGACCTGATGACATCTACATGCCCATATTTAGTTTTACTCATAGCGCCACCTGCTGGCAACAGGAAGTGTCATGCTGTACTCTGCAACAAACTCCTCCAAGAGATTTAATCAGATCAACACCAAAATCGGTCAGTCTAATAAAAAGGCTTTAGTGATGTTAAATTGCGAAGATCTTGAGTTTTCGTTGAAGGGCGTGTCCGTGGCGGCCTGACAAATTTCGAGGTCTCGCCATGGATATAAAACTTGTTATAACTCAGCCATAAAATGTCCGATTTGCCTCAAACTTCACATGTTTGATAAGAGTCCTGGCCTGAACCAATCTGAAGGCCAATATTCTATTATAATCACAGCGCCACCTGTTGGCATCAGGAAATGACTTGTACCAAACTCCTCCTAGAGATTTAATGATATCAACATTATATTTGGACAGTCTGATCTAGAGGCCTTAGAGATGTTAAATTGTGAAGATCTTGAGTTTTCGTCAAAGGGCGTGTCCTTGGTGGCCTGACAAAGTTTGATGCTTCGCCATGGACATAGAAGTTGTTATAACTCAGCCATAAAATGTCCGATCTGCCTCAAACTTCACATGTTTGGTAAAGGTCCTGGCCTGAAGACACCTAAAGGCCAATATTCAGATATTATCATAGCGCCACCTATTGGCAGTAGGATATATCATATCTTGCACTAAGTCAAACATACCAAGGTCAATCTGCACCAAACTTCATATGTTTGATGAAAGTGCTGGCCTGAACACATCTACATGCCAATAATCAGTTATAGGCATAGCGCCACCAGCTGGCAGCAGGAAGTTTGGCACATTTAAGTGACTTTGATCTATTTTTCCTACATTTAATGTATTAAAAGCATACTGCCCACCGTTTGCCGTTTTCCTAAAACCACTGGTCGGCGGTGAGCCCGGGTGCGAGGGCCCGTTCATCGCTGCTTGCAGCTTTAATTATTATTATTATTATTATTCTCCAAAATGAATCGCATTTTTGAGGGCATAGACATACCCGAAAACTCATGAAACTTCGCACACACATCAGACCTGGCGAAAATTTACGTCTGATATGGGTTGCAGAAGTGGGTGTGGCAAAATGGCTCGACAGCGCCACCTTTACACGTTCCGCGGTGTGCGCATTCAACTGTGATTCACGTACATGCACGAAAATAGGTACACACATGTAACACACCAATACCTACAAAAAAGCCTCTTGGAGCAAAATTTGACACCCAACAGGAAGTCGGTTATTTTTAATTTTCTCAGCAAATTTTGTGTCATTTTTGCCATTTTCAGGCCTCGTACTTGAACGAACTCCTAATAGAGATTTATTCGGATCAACGCCAAATTTGCTGAGTCTAATCTAAAGCCCTTTGTGACGTTAAATTGCGAAGATCTAGAGTTTTCATCGGAGGGCGTGTCCGTGGCGGCCTGGCAAATTTCGATGCTTCGCCATGAAAAAGGAAGTTGTTATAACTCGGGCATAAAATGTCCGAACTGCCCCAAACTCTACATGTGTGATAACACTCCTGACCTGATGACATCTATATGTCCATATTCAGTTATAGTCATAGCGCCACCTGCTGGCAACAGGAAGTGTCATGCTGTACTCAGCAACAAACTCCTCCGAGAGATTTATACAGATCAACACCAAAATCGGTCAGTCTAATCAAAAGGCTTTAGTGATATTAAATTGCGAAGATCTTGAGTTTTCGTTGAAGGGCGTGTCCGTGGCGGCCTGACAAATTTCGAGGTCTCGCCATGGATATAAAACTTGTTATAACTCAGCCATAAAATGTCCGATTTGCCTCAAACTTCACATGTTCGATAAGAGTCCTGGCCTGAACAAATCTGAAGGCCAATATTCTATTATAATCACAGCGCCACCTGTTGGCAACAGGAAATGACTTGTAGCAAACTCCTCCTAGAGATTTAATGATATCAACTTTACATTTGCTCAGTCTGATCTAGAGGCCTTAGAGATGTTAAATTGCGAAGATCTTGAGTTTTCGTTAAAGGGCGTGTCTGTGGCGGCGTGACAAAGTTTGATGTTTCGCCATGGACATAGAAGCTGTCATAACTCAGCCATAAAATGTCCGATCTGCCTCAAACTTCACAGGTTTGGTAAGAGTCCTGGCCTGAAGATACCTAAAGGCCAATATTCAGATATTATCATAGCGCCACCTGTTGGCAGCAGGATATATCATATCTTTCACTAACTCAAACATACCAAGGTCAATCTGCACCAAACTTCATATGTTTGATGAAAGTGCCAGCCTGAACACATCTACATGCCAATAATCAGTTATAGGCATAGCGCCACCAGCTGGCAGCAGGAAATTTGGCACATTTAAGTGACTTTGACATATTTCTCCTATTTTTACTGTATTAAAAGCATACTGCCCATCATTAGCTGTGTTCCTAAAGCCACCGGTCGGCGGTGAGCCCGTGTGCGAGGGCCCGTTCATCGCTGCTTGCAGCTTTAATTGGAATTGTTACTAGTAGTAATTGAATTTGAGAGCTCTCTAATTAGGGCCCGAGCCCAAAAGGGCGAAGGCCCTATTGTTCTTCTAAGGGTTCTTATTTTTTAGGGCCCGAGCCCAAAAGGGCGAAGGCCCTATTGTTTTTCTAAGGATTATTATTATTATTATTATTTTTTTTTCAATGTTTTGGGGGATTTCGGGGGCCTTAACATACACGAAAACTCTTGAAACTTTGCACACACATTGGAACCTGCGGCCATCAGGGCCGGACAGACTTTGACATGGGGGGGTCACCTGGGGGGGGCATGGCACAGCGTTAAAAATTGCGACTTTTGAAGGGCTCTGGAGCGCACAACGGTTGACCTACAGTCACCAAAATTCATACACATATAGACCTCATCGGGCCGAACAAATTTCACACTCATAGTCCATGCTTCGCCAAACAGGAAGTCGGCTATTCAGGGATGTCTAAAAAGTGCATGCAATGGAATTTGAAATACTCCTACTAGGCCTTTCCACCGATGGCCACCAAACTCGGTCAGCATGATCTCAAGACATTGGGGACGCAAAATTGCCAGGGGATTTTTGATATCTCGAACGGTTTGACCGTGACGGGGCGACAAATTTATGGCGAGAAATGAGAAACAGGAAGTGCCTAATAACTTTGACATACTTTGTCTGATTTTGACCAAACTTCAGCAGTTTGTTCACCGTCTGATGCCGATCACAGAGATGTGACTATTATGAGTCAAAGTTATAGCGCCACCAACTGGCAGCAGGAAGCGTGACGTTTTTGAAACGCTTTAAACTCAGCCTCTTAATTTTACTCAATTTGCTTCAAACTTCATCACAATAATGTCAAAACACGGCCGATAAGAATCTGTGAAGGGCGTTATCCATAACTTTTATCATGTTGCCATGGCAACGTGTCAAACTTTAACTTTAGTTTTTTGTGTTTTTGAGCCACTTAAAATGCTTAGAATTTCATGAAACTCAACACACACATCTGTATTAATGACAGTTAAACACTGATAAAAGCCCATAAATGGGCGTGGAGCAGGCGCTCCATAGCGCCACCTTTTGACAAAAGTTGGGGGGTTACTTTGTCCTGCAGTCACCAAACTCGGTACATATATTGGACTCATCAAGCCGGACAACTTTCTAATTTACACCCATTAGCTACGACCAACAGGAAGTCAGCTATTTTTATTTAAATATGGATTTTTGGAAAAATCAAGCTGTGGAATTTGAAATACTCCTCCTAGACCTTTCCACCGATGGCCACCAAACTCGGTCAACATGATCTCAAGATATTGGGAATGCAAAATTGCCAGGGGATTTTTGCTATCTCGAACGGTTTGGCCGTGGCAGGACGACAAATTATGGCGAGAAATGAGAAACAGGAAATGTCTAATAATTTTGACACACTTTATCTGATTTTGACCAAACTTAAGCAGTTTGTTCGTCGTATGATACCGATCACAGAGATGTGACTATTATGAGTCAAAGTTATAGCGCCACCAACTGGCAGCAGGAAGTGTGTTGCTTGCAAAACGCTTTTAAATCAACCTCTTAATTTTACTCAATTTGCTTCAAACTTCATCAGAATAATATCAAAACACGGCCGATGAGAATCTGTGAAGGGGTCCTTGATACATCAAATGCTGTTGCCATGGCAACATGTCAAACTTTAACATTTGTTTCCTGTGTTTTTAAATATAGCTGTGAATAAATTCATATCACTCACAGCAGAATCAGACAGTTCACACCAAACTTTGTCAACATGATGCCAAGATACTGAAGATGTTAAATTGTGAACGGCTTTGGGACATCTTGAACGGTGTTGATGTGGTGATTTATGAAAGTAACAATAAAAAAGATGAAGAGTTATTTTCATATATCTTTAAATTGCATTATTCTAACTCATCAAAACTTTTTACATATAAAGAACAAGAAATTCTTAGGAAATACGTGTAGTTTCAAAATGTTATCATGCTCAGAGGCCCCAAAAACATTAAAAGTGTCACATAAATTTGTCAGATTAAAGCTCTAATACCAGGGATGAACACTAGAGGTCCTCATAAGATAAGGAATCGTTTGACCTCTAATGCTATTTAGCTCATTCTCAGTGTATAAGAATGGAAATAATCCATAGAATCAGTTGATATAGACTGTACTGTCAGTGTACTTTTACATAATTATTTTGTATAGGTGCTTAAAGAGCATTAAAATATTTTTTTAATCTTTTAAGGAAAAATTATATGATTTATATACATATATACAATCTCACTGATAGAATAAAAAATATTATAAGTATGACACTATACTGCTCAGTTCACTTAATTAGAATGAGAAACAAATACATCAACTAAGTAAATATGTATTTATTTTTAATATATTTGTTTATAATTATTTCACAGATGCTTATAGATCATTAAAATAATATAAAAAAATGGATGTAGATCATAAAACATGGTAACTATTTAAAATAGGGTCTCTTTTGTTAACATTGGTTAATGAACTAACACACGAACGAACAACGAACAATATATTTGTACTCAATTTTCTTTAAACTTCATCAGAATGATGTAAAAACACGGCCGATGAGAGTCTGTAAAGGCGTCACTGATGCATCAAATGCTGTTGCCATGGCAAATAAAAAAAAAATACAAAATACATTCAAATATTTGTTTCCTGTGTTTTTGAGGCAGATAGCGTGCCTAGAATTTCATTTCCCATTTTCAATTTTCAATGATTTATTATATATTTAAAGTGCAGCATCCTAACTCTTTGAAACTTTTTTCATACAAATAACTATTCATTCTGATTAAACACAGTTCATTTCATAATTATATAAAACTCCACGAATGAAAGAAAATTAAAAAACAAATCTGATCTCACTCTGCTCTGCACTCTATGTGTGTGTTTGTGTGGTAAGTGGCTGAGTGTAAGGAGGTGGGATGGGTGGTAAGAGAAAGAGTCAGACAGGAGTAGAGACAGTTAGGGTTAGTCCAAAGGGTTATTGTGAATGCATGTGCCAACTGGGCACCGTTTTCCTGATGCTATCGGGATGGCGACTGCCAGACGGCGAGGGCCCGGTCAACGCTGCTTGCAGCTTTAATTTTTTATTTATTTTTTTTTTAAACCTTCTGGGCACTTTTGGGGGCCTTAACATACTCAAAAACTCTTGAAAATTTGCACACACGTCGGAATCTGCGGCCATCAGGACGCCACAGAGGCTGGGACCCGGGCATGGTTCAGGGCCTCTACAGCGCCCCCTGGAACACAGTTTGAAAACTTGATGTACTGCGCACACATACTTGCACGTATTGATATGAAACTCGGTACACATATAGATCTCACTGAGCCAAACAACTTTTGTACTCTATGTCATGGGCTGAACGCAACAGGAAGTGAGATATTTAGGGCTGTTTAAAAAGCGCATGCTCTGGAATTTAACGTACTCCTCCCAGGGTTTCCATAGGATTGTCACCAAACTCGGTCAGCATGATCTCAAGACATTGGGGACGCTAAATTGCGAGGGGATTTTTGATATCTCGAACGGTTTGGCCGTGGCAAGGCGACAAAGTTATGGCGAGAAATGAGAAACAGGAAGTGTCTAATTACTGTTGCACACATTGCTTGATTCTTATGAAACTTCACCAGTTTGTTTGTTGTATGATGCCGATTCCATAAATGTGACTATTATGAGTCAAAGTTATAGCGCCACCAACTGGCAGCAGGAAGCGTGTCATTTTCAAAATCCTTTGAAATCAGCCTCTTAATTTTACTTGATTTTCTTCAAACTTCATCAAAATAATGTCAAAACACGGCCGATGAGAATATGTAAAGGGGTCGATGATAAATCAAATACTGTTGCCATGGCAACGTGTCAAACTTTAAAATTTGATTCCTGTCTTTTCGAGGCAGATAACATGCTTAGAATTTCATGAAACTCAACACACACGTCAATATTAATGATAGTTAGACACTGGCAAAAGGTCATAAATGGGCGTGGAGCAGGCACTCTATAGCGCCATCTTTTGACAAAAGTTGGGGGGTTAGTTTTTCCTACAGTCACCAAACTCTGTACATATATTGTTCTCATCAATCTGGACAACTTTCTAAATCAAACTCATTAGCTAAGACCAACAGGAAGCCAGCTATTTTGATTTGAATGTGGATTTTTGGAAAAATCAGGCTGTAAACAAATTCACACTCCTTCTAAGAAAAATAAGGTATTCACACCAAACTTTTTTAACATGAAGAGAAGATTCTGAAGATGTTAAATTGCGAGCGGATTTGGGATATCTTGAACGGTGTTGACGTGGTGATTTTTTAAAGATGTAGTAAAAAACATAACCGTAATTTTTTTATATCTTTAAAGTGCAGCATCCAAACTCTTTACAACTTTTTTTCACACAGAGATCTTATCATTCTGAGCAAGTGCTGTAAATATAATTTTTTTACAAGCTTCTATGAATTAAAGAAAATTAAAAATCGAAATCAGAAACCTGCTGTCACTCTGGGTCTCTGTGTGTGTGCGTAGTTGAGTCACAGTAAGAGAGACTGAAGGGGGGAGGGGTGAAAGGAAGAGAGAGAGTGAAACCCATTACCCCATTACAATACTCAACTTGATTTTTAAAGATATTTTGAAAGAAAGAAGCGTTTATAGAGCACTTTGTGTATTGCTGTACACCCACATGAACTGTGTTCATGTTCATGTTAATTCACAGAACATAAACTAATGTTAAAATATACTATTTTACCATTAAACAATATATGAATACTTTTTTTGGCTTAAAATTAAAATTAATAAATACTATTTAATTATTGTTCATGTTAACTAATATAGTTAATGTTAACAAATGAAACTGGTTGGCAATTTTATATATTGTGTGCATGTGTCTGTGTGTTGATTTTAAAGTTTAACCCTTTCAATTCAGTAAACTTTAATTCCAAACTGGCTGAGGGTTACTGTGAATGCATGTGCCAACTGGGCACCGTTTTCCTAATTGATTCTTTGTTATGTAGCGCTTAAAAGCGATGTCTTATAACAGGAGTCACCTGCAAAGAAATATCCACACACAAATTGAACAGATAGGTAACGATGACATTTAAGCAGAAGTGGTGGACGTAAAACAAGCAATAATAACATTTTGTTATCATCATGAATTACATGTTCTTATCATCATCATCAGAATATAGGGAAAATGTTCCCTATATTGTGAACGGCTTTGGGATATCTTGAACGGTGTTGATGTGGTGATTTATGAAAGTAACAATAAAAAAGATGAAGAGTTATTTTCATATATCTTTAAATTGCATTATTCTTACTCATCAAAACTTTTTACATATAAAGAACAAGAAATTCTTAGGAAATACGTGTAGTTTCAAAATGTTATCATGCTCAGAGGCCCCAAAAACATTAAAAGTGTCAAATAAATTCGTCTGATTAAAGCTCTAATACCAGGGATGAACACTAGAGGTCCTCATAAGATAAGGAATCGTTTGACCTCTAATGCTATTTAGCTCATTGTCAGTGTATAAGAATGACAATAATCCATAGAATCAGTTGATATGTACTGTACTGTCAGTGTAATTTTACATAATTATTTTGTATAGGTGCTTAAAGAGCATTAAAAAATTTTTTTTATCTTTTAAGGAAAAATTATGTGATTTAAATACATATATACACTCTGACTGATAGAACAAAGTATCTTATAAGTATGACACTATACTGCTCAGTTCACTTAATTAGAATGAGAAACAAATACAAAAAGGCCAAAAAATCAACTAAGTTAATATGTATTTATTTTTAATATATTTGTTTATAATTATTTCACAGATGCTTATAGACTATTAAAATAATATTTAAAAATGCTTGTAGACCATAAAACATGGTAACTATTTAAAATAGGGTCCAATACCTACAAAAAAGCCTCTTGGAGCAAAATTTGACACCCAACAGGAAGTCGGTTATTTTTAATTTTCTCAGCAAATTTTGTAATTTTTGCCATTTTCAGGCCTCGTACTTGAAGGAACTCCTCCTAGAGATTTATCCGGATTAACGCCAAACTTGCTGAGTGTAATCTAAAGCACTTTGTGACGGTAAATTGCAAAGATCTAGAGTTTTCATTGGAGGGCGTGTCCAAATCGGTATCGCAAATTTCGATGTTTCGCCATGAAAAAGGAAGTTTCTATAACTCAGGGATACAATGTCCGATCTGTCCCAAACTTCACATGTGTGATAACACTCCTGACCTGAAGACATCTACATTCCCATATTCAGTTATAGTCATAGCGCCACCTGCTGGCAACAGGAAGTGTCATGCTGTACTCTACAACAAACTCCTCCAAGAGATTTATACAGATCAACACCAAAATCGGTCAGTCTAATAAAAAGGCTTTAGAGATGTTAAATTGTGAAGATCTTGAGTTTTCGTTGAAGGGCTTGTCCGTGGTGGCCTGACAAAGTTTGATGTTTGGTCATGGACATAGAAGTTGTTATAACTCAGCCATAAAATGTCCAATCTGCCTCAAACTTCACATGTTTGATAAGAGTCCTGGCCTGAAGACATCTTAAGGCCAATATTCAGATATCATCATAGCGCCACCTATTGACAGCAGGATATATCATATCTTGCACTAACTTAAACATACCAAGGTCAATCTGCACCAGACTTCATATGTTTGATGAAAGGGCTGGCCTGAACACATCTACATGTCAATAATCAGTTACAGGCATAGCGCCACCAGCTGGCAGCAGGAGGTTTGGCACATTTAAGTGACTTTGATATATTTTTCCTACATTTACTGTATTAAAAGCATACTACCCACCGTTTGCTGTTTTTCTAAAGCCACCGGTCGGCGGTGAGCCCTGGTGCGAGGGCCCGTTCATCGCTGCTTGCAGCTTTAATTGGCATTGTTACTAGTAATAATTGAATTAGAGAGCTCTCTAATATGCATTGTTACTAGTAAAAATTTAATTATAGAGCTCTCTAATTGAATTATTACTAGTAAAAATGCAATTACGGCGAGTAACACTTAGAATATTTTAAACTAAAATGGCTTGCCATAGGCTTTCCATAATCTGCTGTGTACAAACATCTGACAGCTGTCTGTAAGAGCCTCTGTCTGTCAGTTTTGCATACATTCTAAATCACAAAAGCCTTAAAGATCTATTTGACATTTAATAGGAAACGTGCTGTAGACGTATTGCAGATGAGCAAACAATCTAAAAAATACGTCTTGCAAGTGTAAATGCAGACATCAAATAGACATTTCCGAGATGTACGTGTGCTATCAGGGAAGCGACTTTCAAATGAGAACAATGGAAGCAATCAAAATCAACAAAAGCCTTAATAATTAACGTTATTATAATCTGCAACAAAACTGTTTTTCTACGTTATGATTAAGTTATGGGATCCCATAGTTCTTGATGTAGTCTGACTTTTTTTATTTAAATTTTAAATTCCTAAAGTAAAGTTTTATCCAAAGCAACTACCCAATGAGGACAATTGGAAGCAATCAAAATCAACAAAAGAGCAATATACATAATATATAATTTTTAATTATATAATAAATAAAAACAAAACAAGTGGATATAGAGAAAGCTAGTGATAGAGGCCTTTTTTTAAGAAAACAAGCAGTTAGAAAACAAATAGAGTGCAAGACCTAAAGGGTGTGATTCAGGTGTTTTTTTTTTTTTTTTATAAAATAGCAATAGAATAGGTCAAATAAAGATGAAATAGATGTGTTTTTAGCTTTTTCTTTCAACTTACCTACCTAATGCTGATTCTGATAATAAAGAGTTCTAAGAATTGAAGAATATTATAGGTTGTTTGGGCTGCAGTTTTACTCCGGTGCTAAAATCCATTATCTCTTACAGATGCAAACGTGTATCTGCTTCTGTTTTTGGTTAGGTATTTTTATTAAATATTTTTTTAAGTGATGAACAATTAGAAAGGTTCGTAGTTGAACGACGCATGACGTCATGGCCGGCGAATGCGGAAGTACAGCAAACAACTACCAGAGATTGAGGAAAACGAAACATAAATATTATCCAGACAGAAACGATGTTTCCTCGAATTTAGATCAGTTCAGCATTATTCATAACTGCAAGAGGAAAAAGGCTTTTTCGAAAGGTATTTACAATTTACGATTTCTGCAAAATCAGAATCTAAATGAAAAAGCATGTAAATGTGAACATTCCAGCATGTTTGATAAACAAATATTTTTCTTGAATGAGATCGCGATCGGTGAAAGCAAATTAAATGTGCTAGATGTGTAAAGTTTGTAAACAAACTCTAATGCTGGCAAGAGAAATCCTAGTCTGAACGTTTAACATAGGCTATTTTAAAAAGATAGATTGAACATAAATGAAAAAGTGTAACTGTATTTGATAATTCCAACATGTTTTGTATGGTAATGAAGTCGCGACTTGTAGAATCAAGTCATTACAATGATTGACGCAGGCAAGTTTTTAATGAAAGCATGTTGTCATGCACTTAAAAGGTGGCCAGATGGACATATGTGTGTATTTGCTTTGAGGATGGACTGTGAGGCCATTGTCAAGCATTTGGAGAGCTCAGAAGACCTCCAGAAAGCCACTGATGAAGAGTCATGTGAGGAGGAAATGGACATTTCAGAGGCAAAGTGGCGCTGGTTCTACCTTGCCGAGTGTGGCGTCTGGCATATGTTCGAAGTACGTACTGCCTTTTATCAAACTACAGTCTGATAGATAAGCCTAGTATGAATGGCAATTCATAAATTGTGTTTTTGCTGATCACATCATGTTGTTTTCCTTTTCACTACAGGAAATTCCCAGTACAGGTTGTTCTGTCACCAATGAGCAAATTGAACAAAACTACACCAAGAATCAGCAAGCTTCAATGGACTTCTATACTGCTAAATATACCTATAAATTAGACTTTTCTGGTTGGTACCAAACAAAACACAGATTTGTGTTGCTATTTATCTAGATGCTATGTTTGTACTCTAATTTCTCTTTTCATCTTTTTTAACTTTATCATATGACTAGCTATGAAACAAGTCAATGTGACTACTGGAAAAGAAAGGCCAATCAAAAGGGCATTGCATTCAGCTACTGACTTTAGGTAAGTTTATTTATTGTAAAATTTGTTTATTATTTTAAAATAATATGAGAAAATGTCTTTCAATTTTGTGTTTCACAGATTTATCTGTGATAACCCAGCTCTTCCTGTACCCAGTCACTGGGAAAGAATTAATACAGAGCAACCCTATCAGGTATAAAAGAGAAAGTAAATGACACATCAGTGTAAATTACACAGAATGACTTTTGACTGTAGGGCTATGACTGTTTCTGTCCAGCTCATTGCTTTATGCAGAGATACGTTTGAGTACAAAGAAGTGGCCCGGTTATATGAGAGAACCATGAGCCAGCCCATCAGATCCATTCAAAGAGTACAGAACCTGGACCTGTGGGAATTTTTCTGCAGGTTGGTTAATATATGTGAAATCATCTTAAAATGGTTTATTTAGCAATAATATCTGTCTGGCTGTATATTATCACCCTAATACAAGGCTTCTTAGCAAATATATTATTATAATTTTAAATTTATATGTAACATTTTATGAACATTTCAGAATCCAGTTTATTTTTAAATGAAAGTATATGAATAAATGTAAATGTGTTACAGGAAAAAGGCCCAGTTGAGAAAAATTAAACATGTTGTAGATGTTGAAGAAAAGATGCTTTTTCATGGAACTGGTCACAGTAACATACAGGCCATATGCACATACAACTTTGATTGGCGTCTCACAGGAAGCCACGGTGACGTCTATGGCAAAGGTACAGTCCATGAGTCTTTCTACATTAAATTTAAAAATTTGAATTTACCCAAAAATGAAAAAGGTGCCATAATTTATAGATGCTCTTGTCAGTTCAAACCTGTATGACTTCTGTCTTTCATCGAACGCAAGAGACAAGCCCGTGTCTGCCACAAAATGACATAAAAACATGATATACATTATGAGTTACTGAGTCTTATACTACAGGGCCGTTGAATGCTTGAATGTGATTGGCTGACGAACGTTCTAGAGGTGTGCATTATTTTCAGGGAAACGCACGGCGAACGTAGTTCCAGGCAGCTTTTGGCCGCAGTACATGTCTATATCACTTCGCCACACGATTTCAGTTATTTCAAAGGTCCTTACAGCCCAAAACGGCAAAATAACCAAAAGCTACAGTGACACTGGCAAAACTAATACATACGGTAAACAACAGGATAAAAACGACATATTATGTCCATGTTTTTTTCCACAATAATACGTTTTATTATGTACGGAAAGCACATACTCTTTCTCTCGCTCTCTCTCACTCACAAACGCACACACATGATTAGCATTCGCGCTAATGTTGTTAGCGCATCTCTGACGATAAACAACTTAAAAACGACATGACAGTTCTCACGCGAGGTAACGGCGTGGTCTTGAAGAAAATGAACTTAAAGTTTAACTGTTAGTAGAGACGATGCTGCCAGTCACCTTTGAGAGACACACAGACTTGAGAGAGGTAATTTACGATCTTAAACTCTCTCCCCCCTTGCCGTCCGTCTGCTTGTCTGTCGGTCGGTCTAAACTTCATTATTAACTGCATTAGTTTGCTATCAACGGCTCAAGCGTCGTTACTAGGTCTAAAATGACGTTTTGGAACTAGCAACGAAGCTGTTGGATGAGCTGCGTAAGAAATTAATCCTACTCACAATAGCGTTTTAAGGATAAAAACCGGACGAATGTCTTGAAATATATCATCTGATCGATGTCTTGAGGTGTGGTAACTGTAGTATAAGCGAAATAATTGACTTCGGGCCGTAGAATTCTACGAAAATAATGCACACCCGAGGTGGTGATGCGGTCACGACGCGAAGCGGAGAAAAGCGGATTCTTTTCTAAGAATTCTACGGCCCGTCGTCAATTACTCCTTACATAATAAAGAGATACACTACCAGTCAAAAGTTTTTGAACAGTAAGATTTTTAATGTTTTTAAAAAAGTATCTTCTGCTCACCAAGCCTGCATGTATTTGATCCAAAGTACATCGAAAAACAGTACAATTTTGGAATATTTTACTATTAACTGTTTTCTATTTAAATATATTTTAGAATGTGATTTATTCCTGTTATCAAAGCTAAATTTTCAGCATCATTACTACAGCATCATTGTGTTCATGTTACATGATTTTCAGAAATCATTCCTTTTTTTCGGGGGGAAATAAATTAGCAATTATTTTATTTAGCAAGGATGCTTTACATTAATCAAAAGTGACGATAAAGACATTTATAATGTTACAAAAGTTTTATATTTCAGATAAATGCTGTTCTTCTGAACTTTCTATTCATCAAAGAAATCTGAACAATTCTATTCAGCTGTTTTCAACATTAATAATAATAATATTTTTTGAGCAGAAAATCTGAATATTAGAGTGGTTTCTGAAGAATCATGTGACTGAAGTAATCACAATAAAAATTCAGCTTTGAAATCACAGGAATAAATTACATATTAAATTACAAATATATTCAGTAGAATATACTCAATAGAAAACAGTTATTTTAAATAGTAAAAACATTTAAAAATTTTACTGTTTTTGCTGTACTTTGGATCAAAAAATGCAGGCTTGGTGAGTGGAAGAGAACATAAATCCTACAGTTCAAAAAAAATTGACTGGTAGTGTAACAAGTAACAATTATGACAAAATTCATAATTATAAAATAGAATGTCAAAATTAAAAGATGAAAAGTTGACAGAACATAGCTGAGATAAAAAGTTGGAATTATGAAATAAAAAAGGCACAATTATGAGGGGGAAAAAAATCTAATTTGTACGTTTTTATCTCATAACTGCAACTTTATCTCATAATTATGACTTCATCATAGTTTTGCCGTTTTATGTCATAAATGATTTACCAAAGAGGGAATGTTTTTATAGTGGTGGAATTTGACTTTAATTGGAATAAAATTGCTGTCATATGGTTATTGTAAACATATTCCTACTTTTAAAATGTCATTATAGAATGTTTTATTACATAAATCCTATTTTTCCTCTTCACAGGAAGCTATTTTGCACGTGACGCAAGGTATTCGAGCAAGTTTTGTCATTCGACTAGCAAGCACAACTTTATCCTACAGAAACATGGTCTAGCGCCCCCTGTTTTCCAGAGCGACCCACCGTACAAGTGCATGTTCCTGGCACGGGTTATAGTTGGGGAATATACGCTGGGTCATCCCCAGTACTGCAGACCACCTTCTAAAGACATGAGCATTGCCAACTTTTTCGACAGCTGTGTGGATGACATGATGAGCCCGAAAATCTTTGTTATATTCGACAGCAACCAGATCTATCCGGAATACCTGATTGAATTTTACTGACATCAAAGACCAAAAGAAAATCTCATTCTGATGAACTTGTGGTTGTGGAAGCCGTAGAGCAGGGTATTGTAACCCTGCCAAGTCTGGTTACTGCAAAAGTGCCTTTGGTGAAAAACTATGAATGGAAAATATACTGTATTTAGGGAGCAGAGTTAAAACATATTTATAGTTTATATGGATTATATGATACGTTTAATGTTTTTATTACATTTATTTTAATGTTTTGGTCAACAGATTAAGCCATTCTTTTATTTATATGAAAAATCCATAGTCCCAAGGACCACCCAAGGACCTGTATATATTTTATATATATATATATATATATAGATATAGATATATATACACTGCCGGTCAAAAGTTTCTAATGCTCATGAAAGCTGAGTTTATTTGATCAAAAATGCTGAGAAAATGTAATATTGTGAAATATTATTACGATGTAATATAACGTTCTTCTATATTAATATACATTAAAAATCTAACTTATATCTGTGATCAAAGCTGAATTTTTCAGCATCATTACACAATATTCAGTGTCACATGATCCTTCAGAAATCATTCTAATATGCTGATTTATTATCAGTGCTGGAAATTTTTTTTTTTTTTGGAAACTAGAAACTTTTTTCAGGATTCTTTGATGAATAAGTTAAAAAGAACAGCATTTATTTAAAATAGAAATATTTTCTAATATTTATATATATATTGTATATATATTACAATATATATACAATATATTATATATATTGAGTGACAGTGTATATATGTATATAAAATATATATACTTTTTTTCATTTGGAATTTAATTGCATGAAATATAGCATAGCTTATTTATTCACTTTTGTAAATGTCCAGCAATCCTGCCTTGTTGAAAAAAGGTGTTGTTAGAATGTGACTCTATGAATACTAGATACCATGAGTTATGTTTATCAAATTTGCACATATAGCATCTTTTATTATTATTAGTATTATTTTCCATAGCCTACCTCTCCATAATTCTACCTCTTGTCATATGTTTAAAAAAAAACAAAGACAAAGAAACTCTGATTGCCAGGAGTTTTAAATGTTTAAAATGGAATATGTTTGAAATGTAAATTAGATTATGTCTTTAAATTGTGGTGAAATGACTGTAGCAGCAGATCTTTTCTTTCATATATTTATATCAGAGTAAAGCAGATCCGAAAAGAAACAAATAAAAAAAAGTAAGGTGGGGGTTCTATCCATTGGTTGGTGTTTGGGTGGAGGCAGATCTAAATGAGAACTTTCTAATTAATACTTACAATTTCAAAATAAATAAATTAGTTCTGTCAATTAATCGCATCCAAAATAATAGTTTTTGTTTACATGTTATATGTGTGTCTACTGGGTATATTTATTATGTATACATAAATACACACACATACAGTATATATTCTGAATATATACATAAAACACGTTTATATTTATATTCATATAATTGATAGTATGTATAAATATATTTAATATAAAAACATGAAACTTTTCTGAAATATTACATGCATGTGTGTGTATTTATTTATATATACAGAAGTATACACAACTTTTATTTTGGATGTGATTAATCATTTGACAGCACTGCAATAAATAAAAAAGCAATTCTAGCAATACACATTCAAAAAGTAGCTGACCTAAAAATAAAAAAAAATAAGTATTTCCTCTGTCGATTCATTAATTACACATTTTGCTTAATATATACACTACCGCTCAAAAGTTTGGGACTTGTTTTTAAAGAAGGCTGCATTTATTTGATCAAAAATACAGAAAAAAAAACTAATATTGCAAAATCTTATTGCAATATAAAATAATGGTTTAATTTTAATATGCTTTAAAATATAATTTATTTCTGTAATGCAAAGCTGAATTTTCATCAGCTGTTACTCCAGTCTTAAGTGTAACATGATCCTTCAGAAATCATTCTAATATGCTGATTTATTAGAATTATCAATCTTGGAATCAGTTGTGCTGTCAAATATTTTTTTTTTGGAACCTGTTACTTTTTTTCAGGATTCTTTGATGAATAAAAAGTTAAAAAAGGACAACATTTATTCAAAATATAAATCTTTTCTAACAATGCAAATTTATGCAATCACTTTTTATTAATTTAACACATCCTTGGTGAATAAAAGTATTAATTTCTTTCAAAAAAGAAAGAATAAAAATTTACTGACCACAAACTTTTAAACAGTAGTGTATATTGTTAGAAAACCTTTCTATTTTAAATAAATGCTGTTCCCCTTTCAGTCGAATCACTTCGACGTTACATTGGGATCTCGCTTGAGAGACCGATCATCTCTGAGCCTTATATACAAAAGGCCAATTGAAACTTGGCGAGTGGACGTGCGCGCCGGCGCACCACTCAAACAGACTTTCGCTTCAGAGCTCTCATGCTCAAGCCTGCTGACTTCTCCAGAAGGAAGAAAGACTTCACGTTCCTGCTGCTGCTCTTCTCTGCTGGTGTGCGCCGATCGAATAGAGATAATCTTTCTGAAAGAGTGAATTTCTCGGCGCCGCCAGCGGGGTCCTGTGGGCGGCCGTTTTCACGGCCACAAAAAGCCTCCTGCTCTCCAGCGAGCAAGCACCATTGAGTGCACAGTGGTGCCGCGGTTTCCTCCCTGGGCAGACCGGGACTGAAAGAGCAATTTCTCACGGCCGCTTCTGGGTGCGGCAGTTACCTCACCTCTCTGGACGGAACATGAAAGCTGCTTCACATGTCTGGGCCCCGAACATGCTGAAGCAGCTTTCATGGATGGTTCATGCGTTCATTGTGAAAGCATGACCATGGGTATGTTGAGGACTCGCCGCTCGCTCGCGAGCAGGCCCCCCTTCGCGCCCCACGGCCGGCGAAGTTTTCCCGCCACTGTGGCGAGGCATGAGGGGGAATTTCAAGTCACGGTGCCGAACGCTCCGCCGGCCCCAAAAGCCCTGCGGTCTTCTGCTCGCCAGCATACCCCCGTCGAGATGCCGAAGCAGTACGCCTCCCCGCCATGCGGGCTGGGCGTCTCCTTTGGCGCTCCACAGGAGGAAGAGATGTCGGTCGCTGCGTCAGAGGGAGAGTCAGGGAGTGAGGACGCTCTTCCGGCGGCGCAGCGCCCCTCCGCGGTTGCTGCTCCGTCGGAGGCAGACTCCGAGCTCTCGGCTATGCTCCTCCGAGCCGCCAGGGGGATCGGTCTGGAGGTTACTCCATCGCCCTCAGCCGATCCTTCTCGGCTGGACAACTAGTTCCTGGGGAGGGCTCCGGCGGCACCGCCTCGCCCCCCCCGGTGCCATTCTTCCCGGAGGTGCACGAGGAGCTGGTTAAGACCTGGCGGGCACCTTTTTCATCTCGCCCACTGCCCAGCTCCTCTCCCCTCGCCACCCTTGATGGTGGGGCGGCCAGGGGATATGTGTCGATTCCCCAGGTCGAGCGCGCTGTGGCGGTGCATCTTTGCCCGTGTGGCGCCGCCACCTGGCGGGACCGGCCGCATCTCCCCTCCAAGGCCTGCAAGCGCACGTCCGCCCTTGCGGGCCGCGCTTTTCACGCTGCGGGCCAGGCCGCCTCGGCCCTGCATGCAATGGCGACCCTGCAGGTCTACCAGGCCAAGGGGTTGAAACAGCTGCACGAGGGTGGTCCTGACCAAGGCGCGATGCAGGAACTCCGCGCTGCCACCGACTTCGCCCTTCGTGCGACGAAGGTCGCGGCGCGGGCCCTTGGTCAGGTGATGTCCACGGCTGTGGTCCAGGAGCGACACCTGTGGCTCACTCTGGCCCAGATGGCAGACGCCGACAAAGCACGCTTTCTTGACGCTCCCATCTCACAGAGTGGCCTTTTCGACGACACTGTCGAGGACTTCGCCCAGCAGTTCTCGGCAGTCCAGAGACAGACGGAGGCGATTAAACACATCTTGCCCCGCCGCAAAGCTTCCATCCCGCCGCCGGAGGCACCGCCTCCGCCTGCACGTCGCCGAGGGCGCCCCCCTGAGGCCGCAACATCCACAGCTCTGCCCCCCGCGGAGGCCCGTGACGCCAGGTTGGCGGAGGGGGCCCGCAAGCGCAGAGCCAGCCGCAGGAGAGTGGCGCCGCCCGTGGCACAGGGACCGACCAGAAACAGCCGCAAGAAAACTGCGAAACGTCCCTGACGCGGGCCTCCAGAGGTGATTGAGACTGCTCTTTAGGGGATGCTAACATCTACGCTCCCCGCTCCCAGTGGAGGGCCGGGGGCCACTGTGTACTTCAATGCTGCCGTCGGCCATCGGTCGACGGTACCCATATTTTCTCAAAAAGAGCAAATTTCTCACCTCTGGCTTCGGCCTCGAGTTTCCTTCCTGAGCAGCACTTACACTCCTCGGAACCAGACTCGCGGCCGGCCTTCGCCAGCGCGGGATCCAGGGAAGAAGGTAAGCACTGCTTAGCGCAGTTAGACACTTCTCCAGGACGTTCATCCTTCTGGGTTTTGTCTCCTTCCCTGTCTCCCCCTAGGCTGCCCCACCACGGTCACGTCGGTCAACGTTCCCTTGATACCACTACGCTGGTTGATACGGACGGTACGGCCCAGCTCCAGGCTTCCGCCCAGACTCAGAGGTACCCCTTACATTCTTTATTCGGGCAGGCATGCCTCTGTTCTGCCTGCGGAGGTCGCGTTCCTACTGGCGAAGGACGCGATCCAGCCTGTCCCTCCCCCGGGACGAGGTCAGGATCTTTCAGTCCCGACTTCACATGTCCAGTTAGAGTGGTGGGTTAATATCCGCCCTGGATGGAGCTCTGTTCCGATCCCTTCTCAGGCTGTCGGCACACATGCTCACGACGAAGCACATACAGGTATGTTTCCGTCTCCAGGGCTGGGTTGCAGCCATCTGCCTGAGGGGCACCCGCTGTCGCGTCTCGATTTTTTTTTCCCCGACGCACACCCCTTCTGCGGTCTGCTCCGGGGATCGAGCACTTCAGCGCGAGGTGCTTCCATTTGGCCAGTCCCCCTCCTTCCTGCCTTCTTTAGGCCCTCTTCGGCAGACAGGAGTTCGCGTCATAAACCGTCTCTTCGACTGGTGCTTTACCAGCCCACTCGTGAGTTCCATTGTGCGAATATAGGGACCTGGTGCTTCGGCACCCCCGCCATCTGGTCCTTCAGGCCAACCGAGGGATTCGTTTCCTCGGTCGGGAGCCCGACTCGGTCCACAAGACAGCACGCCTTACTACCAAGAGCGCACAGTCAGTGCTGTAGTCCTTGAGTCAATCAGGCACAATACAGCGGCCCCTCTCAAAATTCAGAGGCTCCTGGGGCACATGACAGCTCTAGCCGCTTAAGAGCCGCTAAGCTTGCGTCATGTGAGACCGCTTCAGCACGATCGAGTCCCATGATGGGCATGGCATCTCGGCTCACTCCGGACTGGCGTTTTCCCGCAGTATGGCCGACAAGCCAGCCCGTGGCTTACCACGGGTTGGGTTGCCATGTACGACAGAGGCTTACAACCTCCCCATCTGCTCCCATGGAGTCCAACGTGGCAGATTTTGCTACTTGCCATTCACTTGAAGCAGGAAAACTCAACCGTGCAGCCTGTCGGCTCTCACGGCAGTCCACCCACCTGCAGAATGGCGACTCCACCCCGTGACGCAGCTAGTTTGGAGTATATCGGTAGGCCAGCCACATCCGCTCGTCTTCCGATTCCTCCCATTGCCAGCTGCCGCTTTCAGAGTAACACTGGCACACAGCTGACCTCCGGGGCCCAAGTACGCCCTTCCCCAGCGAGCCTCCAGGGAGGAACAAGGAGTAAGTCTGTTGGTTGCGCTACAAGAGTGGCCCACCCGGACTTAGGTCTTAGTAACCATCCCCTCGCGGCAGTCCCTCCCTGTAAGGGCACGGATTGACACCATAGACCTTTCCGGCCTCCCAGGCCGTGATAGAAACTATCTCTCGGTACCTAGCTCCCTTAACTAGGCTGGCTTGCGCACTGAGATGAGGTCTATTTGTTGGCATTCCTCTCGCTGAGAGGACCCACAGAGATACACGATTACAGTAATGCTTCCCTTCCTGCAGGAGAGTTGGAGCGCAGGCTGTCCCCTCGACTCTCCGAATATATGCCGCCGCTTAGCCGCATATCACATGCAGTAGATGGAGTAAAGTAGGTAAGCATCCACTGGTCGTGAGGCTCCGCAGAGGTGCCTAGACAGCACCTCATACCCTCTTGGGACCTCCCCGTCGCCTTTCAGGGCCGCGGGTCGCTCCATTTGAGCCACTGGCCTCAGTCGAGCTAGAATTCCTGTCATTTAGACAGCGCTCCTGACTGCCCTGGCTTATGCTTCTGCTCAAGAAGGGTAGGAGACCTACAAGTTTTCTCTGTCAGCAAAGCGTGTCTAGAAATTCGGGCCCGGCGACTCTCACGTTACAACCTGAGACCCCGGCCCGGCCCTGGAGGAGGCAGACCCAGCCTTGCGATGTTGTGTCGTTAAATATGTGAAACTGAAATCACTCGGCACTTCAGCTGCACCGAGCAGCTTATCTGCTTCGGGGTTCAGCAGAAAGGGAATGCTGTCCAAAAACTGAGGTCTGGCTCATTGGGTGGTAGATGCCATCTCCCTGTTATACTCAGGGGCAGCCATGATCCTTGGCTCATGGCACCTCACTAGCAGATGTCTGAGAGCTGCGGGCTGGGCGACACCTAATACCTTTGCTAGGTTCTACAACCTTTGCGTAGAGGCCGTTTCTCCCGTGTCCTAACATAAGGACTTACAGGTGAGCGGGAGACCGGCTGGTGTCGGTTTGCTGCGCCATTCCCACGAGGATTCGTGCGCTATTTTCCCAGGATGTAGCTCCTTTGGTGAACCCTGGGTCCTCCATGCCCCGCAATCAGGGCTAGATGCGGAGTAGTTCCTGACTGTGCTCCTGCCAGGGTCTCCTTCGCCCCGCAGGTTGTGGCGATACCTTTCATATTTCCAGCGGAGGATTCCGCTGTTTCCCTCGTGTATCCCTAAAAACCTTTGTGGATATATTGAATTATTCTCATTTCCACATGTAGAAAATTTCATGTGTTCCGCCCCCCCCAACCCATGCTTCAGTACAACTGGCATCCCTGGAAGGCCCCCTTATTGGGCCTCAGGGCGTTGGGAAGGTTACGTTACACTTCGCCTGCCGGCACGTATACTTGTCAGCACGTGAAGTTGTGTGTAACGCGGCGTCAGGGTCGTGGCCTTTTCCATGGGTCAGTTCCCAACGTCGAAGTGATTCGACTGAAAGGGGAACATCTAGGTTACGAAGGTAACCCTCATTCCCTGAAGGAGGGAACGGAGACGTTACATTCCCCTGCCACGCCCCTGGCGTCGCGCTGACGCCGGCTTGATCGGCTCTTCAGCGAAAACCTGTTTGAGTGGTACGTCCACTCGCCAATTTTCAATTGGCCTTTTGTATATAAGGCTCTGAGATGATCGGTCTCTCAAGCGAGATCCCAATGTAACGTCTCCGTTCCCTCCTTCAGGGAACGAGGGTTACCTTCGTAACCTAGACGTTCTTTTTAACCTTTTATTCAAAGAATCCTAAAAAAATTATCACAGGTTACAAAAAGCAGCACTGTTTCCAGCACTGATAGTAATTCAGCATATTAGAATGATTTTTTAAGGATCATGTGACACTGAATACTGGAATTCAACTTTAATTACAGATATAATTAAAAAAAATTATATTACATTTTTTATGCATTTTTACAGCCTTGATGAACATAATAAACTTAGTTAAAAAAACATTAAATATCTTACTGCTCCCAATACATATATATATATATATATATATATATATATACAGGTGCATCTCGATAAATTAGAATGTGATGGAAAAGTTCATTTATTTCAGTAATTCAACTCAAATTGTGAAACTCGTGTATTAAATAAATTCAATGCACACAGACTGAAGTAGTTTTAACTCTTTGGTTCATTGATTCTCAACTAATTAGAATACTACAATAAAAAAAAACATTTTTACTTCAGTAAAAAACATTTTTAGTGAATTGTTGGCCTTCTGGAAAGTATGTTAATTTACTGTATATGTACTCAATACGGTAGGGGTTGCATTTTTTAATCTCTTGTTTCTCATTTTCTTCTTGACATCTTCTCTATGGGGTTCAGGTCTGGTGAGTTTGCTAGCCAGTCAAGCACACCAACACCATGGTCTTTTAACCAACTTTTTTGGTGCTTTTGGCAGTGTGGGCAGGTGCCAAATCATGCTGGAAAATGAAATCAGCATCTTTGAAAGTTGGTCAGCAGAAGGAAGCATAAAGTGCTCTAAAATTTCTTGGTAAACGGGTGCAGTGACTTTGGTTTATAAAAAACACAGTGGACCAACACCAGCCGATGACACTGCACCCCAAATCACAGACTGTGGAAACTTTACACTGGACTTCAAGCAACTTGGGCTATGAGCTTCTCCATGCTTCCTCCAGACTCTAGGACCTTGGTTTCCAAATGAAATACAAAACTTGCTCTCATCTGAAAAGAGGACTTTGGACCACTGGGAAACTTCTTTTTCTTCTTCTCCCTTAGCCCAGGTAAGACGCCTAAGAGGAAGAGGAATACGACAACTGTAGCCAAATTCCTTGACACGTCTGTGTGTGGTGGCTCTTGATGCCTTGACCCCAGCCTCACTTGTGAAGTTCACCCAAATTCTTGAATCGATTTTGAGATTACCCTCCTTGTGAAGGGTGTCAATGATTGTCTTCTGGACAACTGTCAGATCAGCAGTCTTCCCCGTGATTGTGCAGCCTAGTGAACCAAACTGAGAGACTATTTTGAAGGTTCAGGAAACCTTTGCAGGTGTTTTGAGTTGATTAGCTGATTGGCATGTCACCATATTCTAATTTGTTGAATTGGTGGGTTTTTGTTAAATGTGAGCCAAATTATCATTGTTACGTCCCTGCGTTGTATTAATCTGTATCTGTTTATCTTCCTCTCCGAGTTTCTCTTGTTCTTACTTTCCCTCCCATTGGTCCACGCCTCTCACCTGATTCCCGTGCTCCCGTGACGTCACTGGCCAGCCCGCCAATTTCATCCGTGTCCCGTAGATAAAAGTGGAGTGAAGACGCCACTCGCGAGCTAGCCTTCGACTTCGTTTCTGTGTGTCCTTTGGCATTTGCTCAGTATCCCATCTCCAGTCGTTTACCTCTAGTTGATTGTCTCATTCCGAGGTTGGAGAAAGGGACAGGTAAGAAAGTCGTGCGACATACATTGTGCACACGCAGGTATTTCACTATATTGTATTAGACGCACTAGTTTAGGGGCGTGCTCCACCCGCTGTAATTTTTGTCTTTTGTATTAGTCAGTGTAGGGCAGGTAGTGCGTTACGGACGCGAAGACTCCTTTTCATTTCATGGTTTTCTTTTGGTAGATAGGTAAGAGGCTGGTAATTCTAGGTAGACTGTTTTGGTTTGTTTATTTCTTTGCTTTGGATGCCGCCCGTGTCCCTTCTCCAATTCTCTTCCGTGTTTCACATCTGTCTGTTGTGTTTTCTTGTGACCATACCATGTAAATATTTATATATATTATTCACCTTTACTTATTTTCTCATTTTTGTAAATATCTCTCAAGTTCCCACATTGTGTAAATAAAAGAGCACTATTGGCAGTACAGAACGTCTCTGGATTTACTCCTCACCTGGTGCGTTGTGCAGATGTGTATTTCTCCCAACTTAATGTTACTCCCCTTTTCCCCTTGATTGACCATCTAGGGTCGTAACATTACGTGGGGGCTCGTTCGGGATCTTAAAGTATGTTCCCGAAGTGTTGGGGAGAAAACATATATGCACACACATAGCTCTCTAGGCGTTGGTGTTGTTGCGCTTGTTTTTGTGGTTGTTATGTTGCAGGTCTCGTGTTGGCTGGATAGGGTGGTAAAGCCCTTCGGTTTAATTATGTCCACATTTGATTTACAGTCATTTGTTCTCCACCCCAGTTGGGAACAAATCGATAAGTGCAGGAAAGACGAGTTGCTTGCTATTGCACGCCACTACCAGGTTTCAGTTGGAAAACAGAGTTTAAAAAAAGAGATTAAGGGTCTGGTTGTGGGAAGCTTGATGGAGCTAAAAGTTTTAAAGGACTTTGATGGTGATGGCGGTGTGAGCTTGAGACACCCTAGAGCGGAGGCGCGGCCTGCTATTTCTGCGGGTGAGGGAGACGAGGGGCAGGTAGGAGCTGACGCGGAGGCGGAGGTCGAAGTTAAGGCTGCTCTTCCGCCCTTTGATCCTTTCTCCCCTGTTTCCTCCGGGTCTCGAGAAGATGTACGTCTGAGAGTACGTCTGGCCCGGCTGCAGATGGAAACACAGGAAAAACTGCAGGCGTGTCAAGCGGAGTTAGATCTGCAGTTGGAGGTACGCAGACTTGAAATTGAGGCTGATAAGGAGGTGCAGCTGAGACGGCTCGAGCTGGAGGCGGCGAAGGTCGCTGCCAGCTCGGCTGCGCAGCCGCCCCCTGCGCCAGCCCCTCAGGGTTCCTCGCCGTCTGACCCATCCTCACTTACTTTTGATGTCACGCGACATATAGCTCTTGTCCCACAATTCAGAGAAGCCGAAATAGACTTTTATTTTGGTGCGTTTGAGCGCATCGCGACTGCTTTGCGGTGGCCGAAAGAGGTATGGCCTCTTATGCTCCAATGTAAGTTGATAGGAAAGGCTTAGGAGGTTTGTTCCACTCTGACATTGGAAGAGAGTTTGCAATACGAAACAATAAAGTCAGCAGTTCTTCGCGCGTACGAACTCGTCCCTGAAGCTTATCGTCAGCGCTTCAGGAAACACAAGAAAGGTAGTGGCCAGACATTTGTTGAATTCGCCCGCGATAAAAGCATCTTGTTCGATAGATGGTGTGCTGCGTGTCAGGTAACTGAGTTTAGTTCATTGCGGGAGTTGTTATTGTTGGAAGAATTTAAGTCCTGTTTACCTGAAAGAGTCGTTACCTATTTCAACGAACAGAAGGTGTCCTCTGTGTCTCAAGCAGCTGTGCTCGCCGATGAATTTGTGCTTACGCACAAGAATGTGTTTGTATCTGCGCGTACTGAGAAGCATTCATCTGGCCCGCCTTTGCAAACACAATCCTCTCGCCCAAAACCTAGTACACAAGCACCTAAAACTGAACGTGAATGTTACTATTGTCGTAAGCAGGGTCATGTCATTGCGGATTGTCTTGCTTTAAAACGAAAGCAGTTGCCCAAGAGCGTTGGTTTTGTTCACGCCGTACACGATGATCGTGACCATAGTTTTGCGCCTTTTCTGATGAAAGGGCTAATTTCACTAACAGGTGAGCGTCAGGATCAGAAGGAAGTGCAGATCCTGCGTGACACTGGTGCTGCCCAGAGTTATTTATTATTTCTATTATTTCTTATATATATTATTATTTCTGACGTGTTGCCGTTGTCAGAAAAGTCTTACTGCGGTTCCAGCGTGTTGGTGCAAGGGCTTGAGATGGGTATTGTAAGTGTACCGCTGCATCTTATACATTTACAATGCGATCTCGTGACAGGCTTTGTAAAAGTTGGCTTTCGCTCCTCTTTACCTGTTAGGGGAGTTACTCTCATTTTAGGGAACGACTTGGCAGGAGGGAAAGTTATGCCCGTTTTAGAAGTGCTGGACAAGCCCAATATGTCTTTGTTGCCAGATACTTTGACTGATTCTTTTCCCAAAGTGTTCTCTGCATGTGCTGTCACCCGAGCGCAGTCGCGTAAAGCGGGTGATGAAACAGCCTTATCTGATTCTTTTATGGCTCCCGTATTTGCAGGCCAGATTCCCTCTTCTCCGTCTGTTTCTGCGTTACCGTCACAAGCCCACTTGAGTTCAGCGTCAGCGGGTATACAGGGTACGTCGTCTAGCCCAGATGATTTAACATTAGCCGTCACTCACGAGCGAATGTGTGTGGCGCAACAGAAAGATCAGACTCTAAGTAAATGTTTTGTTTCCGCTGTAAGCTCTGAAGACGCAAAAGAGAAAAGGGTTGCATACTTTGTGGTAGACGGTTTGCTTATGCGAAAGTGGTGCCCTACCGACATTGCAGATTTGGACTGGAGTACTGTCTACCAGATAGTCGTGCCTAGTATGTATCGTCAGCAAGTGTTGCATCTTGCCCATGATCATCACTTGTCGGGTCATTTGGGTGTGACAAAAACCTATAATAGGATACTAAGACGTTTTTCTTGGCCGGGTTTAAAGAAAGATGTAGCCCAATACTGTTGTACGTGCCACACTTGTCAGTTGGTTGGAAAGCCGAATCAGGTGATTCCCCCTGCTCCGCTTGTACCTATTCCCGTGATGGGTGAGCCGCTTGAGCACGTCGTTGTTGACTGTGTCGGTCCTTTGCCGAAGACAAAATCTGGAAACCAATTTCTTCTCACCATTATGTGCATTGCTTCTCGTTTTCCCGAAGCTATACCACTTCGTAATATTACTGCAGCAGCGGTTACCAAGTCCCTCATTAAATTCTTCTCTACATTTGGCCTTCCTAAAATTGTTCAAACTGACCAAGGAACAAATTTCCTTTCCAAACTGTTCACTCAGGTTTTGAAAACTCTTGCCATATCCCATCGACACTCAAGTGCACATCATCCAGAGAGCCAGGGGTCTCTCGAGAGATTTCACCAGACCTTAAAGTCTATGTTGAGAAAATACGCTATGGACACAGAGAAAGATTGGGACGAGGGTGTGCCATTAGTTGTATTTGCAGTTCGTGAAACAGTACAAGAGTCTCTGGGTTTCAGCCCAGCCGAGTTGGTGTTCGGTCACACGGTAAGGGGACCCTTGAAAGTCTTAAAAGAAAACATCCTAAACACCGACTCGAGTACGAAAAGCAACATACTGGACTTTGTAAGTCGATTTCGAGAGCGTTTGCATAGTGCGTGCTCTCTTGCGAAAGAGTCTCTCGCTGTGACACAGAAGGGTATGAAGAGACGGTACGATGCAAACGTGCTCTCACGCAATTTCCAACCAGGTGATGAGGTTTTGGTTCTGCTACCGGTCCCTGGCTCCGCGCTTTCGGCTCGTTTTTCTGGTCCCTATAAAGTTCTGAAAAAGATAAGTGAAACTGATTACGTCATCGGCACTCCTGATAGAAAACGTCAATCTCGTGTGTGCCATGTTAACATGATTAAAGCGTATCACTCTAGATCCTCGCCTGTTTCATCTGCAGATGCGATTGCAGGGCCCGCGGTCTCGTCTGCTGCAGTCTGTGAAGTGTTACCTCCTGTAGGTGGTAATTCCCATGCAGACGAGGATGGAGTGGTGCTGCGAGAAGTATTGGATCAGTCGGCCAGGTTAAGTAATTCTGAAATGCTGAAAACACTATCAACACATCTTAGGCATTTACCTATAGAACAACAACAAGATGTTGAATGTCTAATCCGTGATTTTCCACAGTTATTTGGGGATATACCCACACAGACAACGGTGTTAGAGCATGACATAAAAATAAGCTGCCCCGTTCCTATTAAACAATATGCATAATTTCGGCATTCGTTACCCCTGATCACTTCCTTCAATATTCCGTCATGGCGTTCAGCATGCGTACCTCGATGACCTGGTTGTGTATTAATCTAACTGGTCAGAACACATGGTTTTGTTAAGAACGGTATTGGAAAGACTTGCTAAGGCATTGTTAACAGTTAACTTGGCCAAATGTGAATTTTGTCAAGCTACCATTACATACCTCGGAAAAGAGGTTGGTAAAGGCCAAGTCCGTCCCGTTGAAGCCATAGTTACTGCCATTGCCGAGTTCCCCGTCCCGAAGACCCGACGTGAGTTACGCAGGTTTCTCGGCATGGCAGGATATTACCGTAGCTTTTGCAGAAACTTCTCCTCTGTGGTTTACCCCCTTACTAATAATCTTAGCCCATCCACTTCTTATGTTTGGACAGAAGAGTGCCAGCATGCGTTTGTTGCTGTTAAGGCTCTCCTGTGTAGCAAGCCGGTGTTAGCAGCGCCAAATTTGTCGCGAGCTTTCAAACTCGAAGTTGATGCCAGTGCTGTTGGCGCGGGTGCGGTACTCCTTCAGGAGGACGCGTCTGGTATCGATCACCCAGTTTGCTACTTCTCCAGAAAATTCAATAAACATCAACGTAACTACTCCACAATTGAAAAGGAAGCTTTAGGTCTTCTTCTTGCACTCCAACATTTTGAGGTTTACCTTGGTTCCACTAGCGTTCCCGTAGCTGTATATACGGATCATAATCCACTTGTGTTTTTGTCCCGTATGTACAACCAAAACCAGCGCCTTATGCGTTGGTCGCTGGTTCTACAAGATTATAACTTAAACATTTTCCATAAAAAGGGTACAGAGAATGTTGTAGCGGACGCTCTTTCGCGAGCTTATGAATGACGTTTTGTGTGTGTCTGTATGTAGTTGCCGATAATTTGTGTATAACAACCATATATGTTTGTTCTTTAGGGTGGGGGTGTTACGTCCCTGCGTTGTATTAATCTGTATCTGTTTATCTTCCTCTCCGAGTTTCTCTTGTTCTTACTTTCACTTTCGCAGTTCCCTCCCATTGGTCCACGCCGCTCACCTGATTCCCGTGCTCCCGTGACATCACTGGCCAGCCCGCCAATTTCATCTGTGTCCCGTAGATAAAAGTGGAGTGAAGACGCCACTCGCGAGCTAGCCTTCGACTTCGTTTCTGTGTGTCCTTTGGTGTGATAGTGAATCTGTGTAGCCTGTGTTTCATATTGTACATATCCCATTTGCTCAGTATCCCATCTCCATTCGTTTACCTCTAGTTGATTGTCTCATTCCGAGGTTGGAGAAAGGGACAGGTAAGAAAGTCGCGCGACATACATTGTGCACACGCAGGTATTTCACTATATTGTATTAGACGCACTAGTTTAGGGGCGTGCTCCACCCGCTGTAATTTTTGTCTTTTGTATTAGCCAGTGTAGAGCAGGTAGTGCGTCACGTACGCGACGACTCCTTTTCATTTCATGGTTTTCTTTTGGTAGATAGGTAAGAGGCTGGTAATTCTAGGTAGACTGTTTTTGTTTTATTTCTTTGCTTTGGATGCCGCCCGTGTCCCTTCTCCAATTCTCTTCCGTGTTTCACATCTGTCTGTTGTGTTTTCTTGTGACCATACCATGTAAATATGTATATATATTATTCACCTTTACTTCTTTTCTCATTTTTGTAAATATCTCTCAAGTTCCCACATTGTGTAAATAAAAGAGCACTATTGGCAGTACAGAACGTCTCTGGATTTACTCCTACCTGGTGCATTGTGTGTTGTGCAGATGTGTATTTCTCCCAACTTAATGCTACTCCCCTTTTCCCCTTGATTGACCATCTAGGGTCGTAACAATCATAATTAAAAGAACCAAAGACTTAAACTACTTCAGTCTGTGCATTGCATTTTTTTAATACACAAGTTTCACAATTTGAGTTGAATTACTGAAATAAATGAACTTTTCCATGACATTCTAATTTATTATATATATATATATATATATATATATATATATATATATATATATATATATATATATATAAAGTTGAAAGCATAGAAAAAGAATAAAGAATGCTAGTGTTACAGGGTCATTTTTAATAATGAATAAAAATAAGTGGATGGGATAGAAAAAGAATGGCGAACATTAGTGTTTAAGGGTCCATATGTTTTTCTTTTTTTTTAGAAAAAGAAAACAAGTAGTTGAATAGAAATAAAATGTGTTAGAGGGTCAAGTGTAGATGGAATAGATGTGTTTTTAACTGTTTCTTGAACATGGCTAAGAACTCAGCTGCTCAGGAGGGAACATTTAATATGATATATCAACTTTGAAAGTACATTACTTTCACATTAAAAGTACACGTTTCACAAGAGCAATTTTACAGTCAATCCAAAAGAAAGTAAAAACCCAGGATAGAGGGGCTCAGTGAATGTGGTCTGAGCTCTGTGAATGAGGGTCATTGTATCAGAGACACTGTAGAAAGGCAGAGTTCCTGCAATGTGATCCAGATACACTCCTATTCTAAAGCAGCTGGGTAGTGTGGAAAATTTAATATGTTTTTTATCGTGATAAAATAAGCAACTAGATATACTACAGAACAAACCCCATGACTGACGATTGAATCCAAACACACACTTTTTCCTTTCTCCCAATGTTCTTTTATGATACTGATATAGCGACACCACGACCACTCCACTCCAATTCCCAGTAGCAGCGTCCACACACTCTCTCTACACAATACTTGAAGGGTACGATCCAGATTGTTTGGATCCAGAGTGAACTGACAGGAATCTGGAGGAAATAAAATTATACATTATACTAAATATATATGTTCAAATTTAAAATGTACAAATATTATTTACATATAATTTGTTGTTATTTACAACATGTTTGTTACAAGAAATCATTTATTGTCAGCTCTGCTGTGTTTGCTGAGGGAAACAGACATCACACTGACTATTTTATGTAAATTAAATTAATAAATAAAAGAAAGAAAGAAAGAAAGAAAGAATGTTGTTTTTCTTAAGATTGTTAAAAAGAAAACATTAAAAAAGAATTCAAATTCTTGAAAAAAGTTCTTTAAAATTATTTTAATTAATCAACGCTGAAAATACAAGCTGAAATAGTGAGAAACTTTCTTAAGAAATATCAGAATGAAACAGCTTCAGATTACAGAGAGGATCATGTGCACTTACACTGTAAGAACTCGTCCCTGGTCTTGGGATCTGGGGTGGGAATGATCTGGATGTATGACACTATGGAAACCACCAGAGATTTAAAGTTTGATGATTTTATGTAATTACATGTTACATGATGCAGTCTAATATTTGAACCTAATTAAATTGCAAGCACTTCACCTTTACCAGATATCCTTTCTATGTCTTGTTTGCAGAAATCCTCAAGTTTCTCCCTAAGCATGGAGACAGATTTTGCCACATCAATAAAAGAAAGTGGAGAAGAGGGAGTGATGGGTGCATCCATAGATTTGGGAGGATCAGAGAAAGACTGAAAACTCTACAGACAAAGACAACACAATCTCAACATGAAAACATATAAATTCTGCTTTCACAAAACACTTATTTCAACACTTATAATCCAGATTTCCCAGCCATTTGTATACATTTTTTTCTTTCATTCAGTTATTTATTTATTCAGTTATTGTATTATTAATTACAATATAATATTTAATAATATTGCTGTTTTTTATTAAATAAATTCAGCTTGGTGAGCATAAGAGAATTTTCCCTTTCCGTACTTTTCATTTTAATTTCATTGTAGTATGTTCATGATTTTGTTTTATCCAATGGATAAGAGTGCCCCATATTGCACCTTGGCCTTGAAAATAATGAAAGCACGATTTTGATCATAAACACAATGGCAGTGCTGACATGGAACAACTCCATGTTTCTCCCCACAAAAAGTATGTTTACATGCACAACAATATGCGATAAAAAAATAGTAGTAATAATAATTTGTGCTAAAACAAAGCAAGAAAACATAGGCTACACTACCAGTTAAATGTTTTTGAACAGTAGATTTTCTTAGAAGTCTCTTCTGCTCACCAAGCCTGCATTTATTTGATCCAAAGCACAGCAAAAACAGTAAAATTTTGAAATATTTTAAAATGCAATTTATTTCTGTGATTTCAAAGCTGAATTTTTAGCATCATTACTTCAGTCATATGATCTTTCAGAAATCACTTTAATATTCTGATTTGCTGCTCAAAAATCATTTTGTTGAAAACAGCTGAGTACACTTTTTTCAGGTTTCTTTGATGACTAGAACGTTCAAAAGAATAGCATTTATCAGAAATAGAAATATTTTCTGACTCTAGTGTATAATAGATAAATAATATTTGGATCTTTCTGTTCATTAAAGAATTTTGACAAAATGTACTCAAATGTTTTAAATATCAATAATAATAATAAATGTTTCTTGAACAGCAAAGGATTTCTGAAGGATCATGTGACACTGAAGACTAAAGTAATGATACTGAAAATGTTGCTTTAATCACAGGAATAAATTTTAAGATATATTCATATAGAAAACAGTTATTTTAAATAGTAAAAATATTTCAAATTTGTACTGTTTTTGCTGTACTTTAAGGATCAAATAAATGCAGGCTTTGTGAGCAGAAGAGACACCTTAAAAACTTTCAAAATCTTACTGTTCAAAAACTTTTGACTGATAGTGTAAGTGCTAAATAGTTTGTGTAAGATTGTGAGTACATAGATTCATCTCATTAAATTTAACAATCTTAACTAAAGACCACCAAACAAATGTTACCTGAAGGAAAAGGACCATCTGTGTGTGAAAGCTGCTCCAGCTCAGCGTCTCTCCTCTTCAGATCATCAATCTCCTGCTCCAGTCGCTTTAAGAGTCCTTCAGCTTTACTCACTGCAGCTTTTTCCTGTTTTCTGATTAGCTGTCACCTCAGAGCAGGTTCTCTCAATGGAGCAGATCAGCTCAGTAAACATCTTCACTGTCCTTCACTGCTGCCAGTGCAGAGTGCTGTTTTACAACACACAGTCCTGACATTAATCCATCAGCAAGTACAGCAGTTGCTCTTCTCAACTGTTAAACACTCACCTTGTGTAACTCCACAGTCTTTCTCAGCTCCTGAACTTCTTTCTCTTTCTGCTGGATTCTCTTCTTGGACTCAATCTTTGCCTTTCCCAGCTGTTTCTGTATAGTTATGGTAAGGTGCAAGTAATTAAAAACAAAAATAGTAGCACTATAGAATACGATACGTTTTAAAAGTATAAAAGTTTATGTAGAAGTTTATGCAGTGCTTTGCAAAATTATTCACACCCCTTAATTTTTTTCCACATTTGTGACCCTGAACCACAAAACCAGTCTTAAGTCGCTGGGGTATATTTGTAGCAATAGCCAAAAATACATTGTATGGGTCAAAATTATTGATTTTTCTTTTATGTCAAAAATCATTAGGAAATTAAGTAAAGATCATGTTCCATAAAGACTTTTTGTAAAATTCCTACTGTAAACCTATCAAAATGTAATTTTTGATTAGTAATATGCATTGTTAAGAACTTAATTTGGACAACTTTAAAGGTGATTTTCTCAGTATTTTAATTTTTTTGCACCCTTATATTCCAGATTTTCAAATAGATGTATCTCGGCCAAATATTGTCCTATCCTAACAAACTATACATCAATAGAAAGCTTATTTATTGAGCTTTCATATGTTGTATATATCTCAGTTTTGTATTTAACCTTATGACTGGTTTTGTGGTCCAGGGTCACATTTTATGCTGCAGCCTTATGCTAGAGAGTGTCTTACCAAAGTCTTACCAAAGCCCTTCTCCATCAATTGCTCAGTTTGGGGAGGAGGCCAGCTCTAGGAAGAGTCCTGGTTGTTCCAAACTTCTTCCATTAAGAGTAACAGAGACTACAGAGACTACTTCTGTGAACCTTCAGTTTTTTTTCTGAACTCTTCCCCAGATCTGCACCTTGATGCAATCCTGTCTCTGAGCTCTACACACAGTTCTTTTGACCTCAAGGCTTGGATTTTGCTCTGATATGCATTTTCAGCTGTAGACGTTGTATTAAGATGTGTGTGCCTTTTCAGATCATACCCATTCAATTAAATTTGCCACAGCTTAACTCCACTCGAAGTGTAGTAACATCTACAAGCAATATGAATGCTCCTGAGCTAAATTTCAACTGTCCCAGATAAGGGTATGAATATGGAATCACTTAAATTGTTTTATTTTTAATGAATTTGCAAAGATGTTAAAACCAGTTTTTTGCTTTGCCATTATGGATTATGGAGTGTTGATTTAGGTGGAAAAAAGTAATATGAAGCAGTTTAACACAAGGCAGCAGCATAATATAATGTAAAAAAAAAGGGGGTATGAATACTTAACTACAGGTCCATGAAAATATACTCAGATAAAGAATGCTTAGAGATAATAGAAAATATTATATAGGCACAAAAAGAGTAAATATGCTGTTTGTATTGCAATATATGTGTTTTAAGTTCATACCATTATTTCTTCTGCTGCTGTGTCGTGGTTCTTGTGTTCATCCATTCCACACAAATAACAAATGCAATGCTGGTCAGTACGGCAGAAGATGTCTAATTGTTTATCATGTTTGCGGCAGATCATCTCCTGTAGCCGTCCAGTGGCATCCATCAAGTTGTGCTTCTTACCTTTAAAAAAATTCTCATGTTGTTCAAGGTGATTTTGACAGTATGAGTTGAAACACACCAAACAAGACTTGATGGCTTTGTATTTTTTTCCAGTGCAAATGTCACACTCTACATCTTCAGGTCCAGAGTAACATTGAGGAGGAACAGCAGAATGGAGTTTTGTCTTCTTCAGTTTCTCCACCATTTCAGCATTTTTGCATAAGACAGGTCTTGGGGTAAAGGTCTGTCTGCACTGGGGGCAGCTGTAAACTCCTTTCTGATCATCTTGTTTCCAGCAGCCTGTGATACAGTTCATACAGTAACTGTGTCCACAGGGAATAGTCACTGGATCCTTCAGTAGATCCAGACAAACTGGACAGCTGAACTGGTCCTGAGCCACTGAAATGCTGGCTTCTGCCATTTTAGAGAGAGAGGCGTACAACAGCTCAACAAAACTTACCTCTTCCCATGAACTGAAGAGTTTCCTGGCTCAGTTATTAAAAAGTGAAACTGTGAGAATGCAGAGCAGCCAATAGGTGGTGCTCAAGCCTCAAACACTATTTTCTACTTCTGCCTGTACACGGATCAGGCATAATATTATGACCACTGACAGGTGAAGTGAACGGCACTGATTATCTCTTCATCACAGCACCTGTTAGTGGATAGGATATATTAGCAAGTGAACATTCTGTCCTCAAAGCTGATGTGTTAGAAGCAGGAAAAATGGACAAGCATTAGGATTTGAGCAAGCTGAGAAGGGCCAAATTGTGATGACTAGATGACTGGGTCAGAGCATCTTTAAAACTGCAGCTCTTGTGGGGTGTTCCCGGTCTGCAGTGGTCAGTATCTATCAAAAGTGGTCCAAGGAATGAACAGTGGGGTCATGGATGGCCAAGGCTCATTGATGCACATGGGGAGCTTAAGAAGGTAATGCTGGTTCTGATGGAAAGGGGTCAGAATACATAGTGCATATCGGGTTTTTTTTTTTTGTGTGTATGGGGCTGCATAGCAGCAGACCAGTCAGGGTGCCCATGCTGACCCCTGTCCACCGCCGAAAGTGCCAATAGTGGGCATCAGAACTGGACCACGGAGCAATGGAAGGTGGCCTGGTCTGATGAATCATGCCGGGTGTGTGTGCGTCGCTTACCTGGGGAACACATGACACCAGCATGCACTATAGGAAGAAGTCAAGCTGGCAGAGGCAGGCAACTTTCTGCTGGGAAACCTTGGGTCCTGCCATCCATGTGGATGTTACTTTGACACGTACCACCTACCTAAGCATTGTTGCAGACCATATACACCCGTTCATGAAAACGGTATTTCCTGGTGGCTGTGACAAAGCAAAAATGGTTCAGGAATGGTTTGAGAAACAGAACAATGAGTTTGAGGTGTTGACTTGGCTTCCAAATTCCCCAGATCTCAATCCAATCGAGCATCTGTAGGATGTGTTGAACAAACAAGTCCGATCCATGGAGGCCCCACCTGACAACTTACAGGACTTAAAGGATCTGCTGCTAACATCTTGGTCCCAGATCCCTTTTCACACATTCAGGGTTCTAGTGGAGTCTATGCCTCGACGGGTCAGGGCTGTTTTGTCAGCAAAAGGGGGACCAACACAGTATTAGGAAGGCGGTCATAATGTTATTTGTTTTGAAAAAAAAAAAAGCATATGCTGGTTAGGTATGTTTTGAAGCATGGCTCCTGGTTTGAGCTGGGTTAAACTGGTCCTTAGCTGGTCCATAGCTGGTTTAAGCTGGTCATGTGCTAGTCCTAAGCAACTAGCTCCCACTCAGGACCAGCTTAGGACCAGCACATGACCAGTTTAAACCAGGTCAAACCAGCAGCCATGCTTCAAAACATACCTAACCAGCATATGCTAGTTTTTTCAACAGGGATGCCTGATTGGTGAATGCTATAAACACTATTAACACTAACTAATAATGATATTACATGATGCTTTAATATTTTTTGTTTGCTGTGCAGGCTGATGCATCCTCAAAAGACTGCATCCTTTTTTTCAGGGGCGGAGCGGGGCACTAAAATCCACCGGGAAAATTCTGGCCGCACTGGCCCTGCTGATTACATTACTCGACCACCGCTGCAGCACCTTCACTGTCATTTTGCATTTTTATAGAAATAAAAATAATTTACTGCAGTTGGAAAATGTAAGCTACAATTCTTAACTGAAAGAATCTGACAACAGGGTTACCAGGTCTATTTGACATAACTAGCCCAATTGCCAGTCAAGAACAACCTAAAATAGCGCACTGACCATATCAAAACATATATACTCCATTTCCATATCTAAAATACACATTTTACAGTTGTGCTTCCTACCAGTAGCCTTCACAAAACCTAATATCCAGCACTGTTTTATCATAGGTAGAACGCAAAATATTTAAATACAGGCATTTTATTGAAATTTAATTTCTGAAATATTTAAAACCTTTAAATAACTGGGGGAAATCAACCCATGGACCAATTCTGTGGGGAAAACGCGGACTTGACAACCCTGCATCCAACACGAGCTGCTGGAGTTAATGTCACTGCCTCTGAAACTTTTGTCCGTCATAAAAAAATTTGGATCGTGTTTGATTTTCTGCATTTTCGCATCCATAATAGGCTAAGCATTTTGATAAGGATGGCGAATATGAGAAGAAAAAAAAATGCATACGAAAATCGGACTCAGTGTACAACGACCTTTAGATTTGACTGATCACGGGTCGAAAGTAAAGAGCATACCTGTCAAGTATCCCGTTTTGGCCGGGAAAGTCCCGTATTTTACCCTTCTTTCCCGCCATCCTCCCGTATTAGTATTTTCCCGTAAATCTCCCGTATTTTAACTAGTGATGTGTCGTTCGCGAACGAGAGCCGATTCTTTGTAGCGAACGAGAAAAGCCGACTCCCGTCGCAAGTAGTGGTGGGATCGTACCATTATGTGAAAGAAGGAAAGGGGGCGCATACTTTAAAGATAGCGAGTGTAGTGGTACAGGCCAGGTACACAGAGCGACAGAGAGAAGCGGGGGAGACGGCATTAAATGCGAGTCCATTGGGAGAAAGTGAAAAAATGAGTGAAAAACGAAAAAGCAGCAGCATCTGGCTGCATTTCAATGATGTTGGAGACTGCAAAGCTGAGTGCAGACGCCTGGTTAAGGTAATGGTAGGAAGACTCTGCATTGTTGCAACACCGGTGCCCTCAGAGAGAGTCTTCTCAAAAACAGGACAAATAATTACAGAGAGGAGAAATCGCATCAGCCCATCCAAGCTGAGGCATCTCATATTTCTCAATGCCAACCTGCACTAAAGACAAAAGTGTTTTGTTATATATGTTAAGACTTTTCCCTTTATTTAGGTTATGCTGTGGTTGAGTTCAATTAAAGTTTTATTAAAATGTTAAATAATAGTAACTGTATTTTTTAAAATGAAAAATAAGGAATTAAAAAGTTGCTGACCAATACACAAAACATTCACAATTGATAAATTGGGCTAAAATAGAAGGCTCTGAGTGATACTAAATAAAGAGCCATTTGGGAGCCATAAGAGCCGGCTCTTTTTAAGGGAGCTCAGCCAAAAGAGCCGAATCTTTGAAAAGAGCCAAACTTGCCATCACTAATTTTAACTTGCATTCTTAAAAAGAAAAAAAAGAAAAAAAAAAAAAAACCTCCCCCCCAAAAAAATCTGAGCTCTGTCACTAGCCTCGCGATAACTGCCTACCAATGTTAAATGAACAGAAAATATGCAAATAGGCCTTTAAATAAATGCTCTTCATATATACCCTTTTGTGTTTTCATTTAGGCTATGAATGCTCACAGCATGTCAATGTCAACAAAGGTAGGCCTATCATTGGCTTTATGCACAGCTGCACTACTTCCTGAACTTCAGGCAGCTCCTTTGTTTTCTGTCTGCCATTATTGGACAAACTGATCACCTGGATTAATCAGTTTGTCCAATAATGGCAGACAGGAAACAAAGGAGATGCCTGAAGTTCAGGAAGTAGTGCAGCTGCATAAAGCCAATTGTAGTTTATAAGTGGTTGACAAGTGGTGATTTTAGCTTTCTTGTCACCTGTTTTAAAATGTAAGGGATACTGGAGCTTGGTTGGGGTGGTGGGACTGCTCGCGGCAGGCACCGGAAAATTTCCCTTATTTTCAAATCCAAAACTTGACAGGTATGGTAAAGAGAGATGACAAAAATAGACTGGAGGATTTGCTGCAATCTTGTACTCACTGACAAATATCTATTATAAGATGTGCTGCTCCCTTTACACAGAGTGTGCGTTATCACAAAATCGAAAGTAAAAGTAAACAGCGGGTGCGCCGATAAGAAAAAAATATGGAGCTCAACTAAATATTGCGCCAATTTTGTGATTGGCTATGTAGTGTGGGGCTCGGGTCGGGTGGGCCAAGCTTCTGATTGGGTGGCCTGTAAGGAACTATAGAACTAAGAGCATTCTAGAAAGAGATTTGTCATTGGATGGAAATTTCAAGCATCGTGCAAGGACATGCAACTGATATAAATATTGGTTGGACGTTTAGGGGGGAGTATGTGGGAGTATTGGGCCGCTATTCGCGGAGAATTTAGTAACGTCAATGATTCTAATAAGCTCAGGCCGGTCGTGTTCGCCTCTCGCCCGCTCAATTTGTGATCCGCTGTGTAAATCCTTCGGCCGGCCGACCGGGTAAAGTCCCGGTCGTCCCGATTGCCACTCCGCCCCTGCTTTTTTTTCCTAAATGCAAGTCAAGTCACTGGACCCTGTGTAAGTTGATGTTGGTGCCTTCAAATAATGTGATTAGTTTTGTAAATGTCTTTGTAAATAAAATACTTGTTTTCATCAAAGGTTTGCCTGACAGCCATTGTTGATTTGGTTTATTTCTGTGGTAGGCTTATTTTGCCCACTTTATCATTCAAAATTGTGTAAATGTGTTATCTGTTTGACAGCATGCACTGTATATAACGTCTAACTGGGAGCGTGACTTTACCCAGGTAAGCAATGTACTGTAAAAGTATTACTTTTTGATATATATATATATATATATATATATATATATATATATATATATATAATACTAATTGATGCTAATTTATTTGTTTTGTGATGCTGGCTGCAAACGGAAGCCTCCTCCATCTTCCTTTTATTTTTTAGCTATACAGTCAGTTTTAGTGGCAGGTACTGTTGGCAGCCACTTCCTGCTGACAGCTGCAAAATCATTATAATATGAAAAGTCTTTTTTTAATTGACTTTTTGATGTAACAATGACATCATCTTTCAATTACGTTTTGGTATACTTTTCATGTCATATTTTAGCCAACGGTTTTTCATTGTCGTAGTTTTTACTTTTTAAATTTCGACTTTTTGTAATTATGACATAGCCTAGTGTGCCAATTTGACTTATTTGCTCAATATTGTAACAGTGTGTGAATTTAATTTTAGTTTGTGAATAATAACAACAATAATAAATCATTGATATGTTTTGCAAAATAATACCAAGTAGTCCATTGGTGCAATTATTCCCTAATTTTGATAGCATATGAGAGAGAGAGAGAGAGAGATAATTTTTATTTTATTTTAGAAGCGCTTTATTTAACAATAAATTAATCCCACAATTAATACATTTTCTTCTCACCAATAAATAATCCACAATTTACAACAACATCAATTAATAAAAAACACCCGTAACATCACACAGAAAAAAATAATTCTCCTTCATATATTGTACACAAAGCATCGCAACCACACCATATCTGTTCAAAAGTAGACAAGTCATTCATGGCTTTATAGAAACGAAAATCAATAAGAATTCTCGATTTTATCAACGTTAGAAAACAGACCATAACATCATCACTTGACTGCTGTAATATCTTTATTTTTTTCTGCTAACATAAACAGCCATTTTTGCCTGACCCAATAAAAAATTTAGTAATTGACATTTAAAACGTTTCGGTTGCAAATACTTAAAACCCAAAATAAAAATCTCATTAGAGAACATTTCATTAAACCTCTCAAATAAATCGCTCAGCTTGAGAAACAAGAGTTTTAACCTAGAGCAAAGTAAAAATACATGAAAAATAGTCTCCCTTTGATCACAGAAGGGACAAACCAAATTAACATGAGAGTTTAAATTTGAAAGAAAAGAATTTACAGCAATCGCACCATGGAGTATTCTCCACTGTAAATCCCCGACCCTCTTTTATAATGGTGGTTTATATATAGATCTCCATTCAGGTTTACATGTCACTAAGTTTAAAAAAAGACCACCAAGGAGAATCAATTCTCTCCTCCAAAGTTTTCCTATTAAAAATCAAAATACATACTCGATACAGTTTTTTACCATCACATGTCAGAAAATCCATTGTCAAATATCCACAATGTTTAAAAAAAAACTTGTGTTCCCCTTCAGTCGAATCACTTCGACGTTACATGGGAATTCGCTTAGAATCCAATCATATCTGAGCCTTATACAAAAGGCCAATGAAAATTGGCGAGTGGCATTTGCATGACGCGCCACGCCCCACATAATTAAATGTTCTCTAATCCAAACAGTTGCATTTCTTAATTAGATTAATGAAATGAACATTTGACGCCTACTCAGCCAACAGCAAGAAGGCTCAGATGAAGAGGAGATGGAAGTACTGGAAGAATGTTAAAATCCAACATGAAAAAGAATAAAAGTTGCATTTGTGCATTTAGGGAAAAAAAGATGGCTGTGGTGGTGGTTTTATATATATATTTCGATGGGAGCTAACAGGCCAAATTTCAGTTTCAATGCAGCTTCAAAGGACTCTACATGATCCCAGCCCAGGAATAAGAGTCACTGGAAACTTGTAAAGCCCTTTGAAAGCTGTATTGAAACTGAAATTTGAACCTTCAACCCATTGGCTCTCATTGAAGTCCACTATATGGAGAAAAATCCTGGAATGTTTTCCTCAAAAACTTTAATTTGTTTTTGACTTGAAGAAAGAAAGACATGAACATCTTGGATTACATGGGGGTGAGTGAATTATCAGGAAATATTTTCTCTGGACGTGAAGTTGTCTTATATACTTAAACATTTTGATTAAACTGTTCCATGTTCTTCATCATCACAGTATTTTAAATGTAATTGTGCTGTATTTCTTAAAAAAAAAAAAGAGCTTAAATGTAAAATGTAAATTTAATATGGCATTTGTGCAGACTTTGTATTTTGTCTTTTAAATAAAACTGTTTATTTTTCACCTTGAGCATGCTTTGACACTTTATTGAAGGCTTTTTTTTTATTGTAATGATTTGTAAATTAACAGTGTTTCTCTGTAGAACATTTAGTGCTTTCATTGTAATAATCTAGGTAAAATCTGTCAAATCAGGGTTTTACACTGTAAAAACAAACAAACAAACAAACAAAAAAAAACAAACAAACGGTTAAACGACTGGCAGCTACGGCTGCCAAACAAAAACCATAAAATTAAAGTAATATATCCTAATTGAAACAAGGAAAAAATCTTTAAAATAGTGTTTTTTCTTTCTTTCTGTAAAACCTTTAATGAAAATCTCTGTAAAATTACTGTTTTTGCACTTTATTTCAATGATTTTATTTTTTTAAAAGGTGTTAATTTAATCTTTGTAAGTGTATTTTTCTTATTTTGCATATTATCTGCCAATTGGGTAAGAAAAATAATCTTGTTTCCATTTGCATTAAGATTATTTTTCTTGTTTTAAGTAAAATGCACTAAATTTACATTCCAAAACACTCACTAAGAAAAGCATTTTTGAAGCATAAATGAATGAATGATGTATTTAAACATCACTTACACTTTAAAAAGGGGGAGGAGACCGAAAGAAACTCTGGGTTTACCGAAGAAAACCTGTTCCTGACCAGGTTTGATTCACAGAGTAAGTTACCAAGGTAACTGACTCTGAGTATAAGTTACCTCTCTTTCAGAAACAGGCTTGACTTACCCTGGTTTCTCAGGTTTGTTAAACCTCCCATTCTGAAACGGAAAACCCAGAGTTTCCCTTATTTCAGGGTTGACATACTCAGAGTTTTCACTTAACCTCCTTTCTGAAACGGGCCCCTGCTCTGTAGATGGATCAAACCCTGGCCACCTTCATCCTTAGGGAGGAAAAGAACACTTTGTGGGATCCAGTGCAAACCATCCCAGAAAAAGTTCACCAGTGCTGCTTGAATCTCAGCTAAAAGGTGAGGAGGAGGATCGACGCAGGCCATCTTATGCCAGAGTGAGGAGGCCACTAAATTGTTCAGAACAAGGACTCGTCCTCTATATGACATGTTGGGCAGTAACCATGTCCATTTCTCCAGTCGACTTTTAACTTTTTCCAGAACACCATCCCAGTTCTTCTGCATCACGTCATCATCTCCCAGTTGTACTCCCAAGTATTTGATACCCCCTCTGCTCCAGGTCAACCCATCAGGGAGCCGAGGCACTCCTGCAGTCCACTGACCCAGCAGTACAGCTTCACTTTTACTCCAGTTGATCTTAGCAGAGGAAAAACTTTTAAAATCATCAATTAAATTAAGTAAAATCTGTACATCACTCTGTCCGTTAATTAAAACAACAACATCATCTGCATATGCTGAAACACAACATTTCTTTGTACCAACAGGTATAAACAAACCACACAATTTACTTCTTATTTGTACAAGTAATGGCTCAATCGCCAATGAATACAGCATACCAGATAATGGGCAACCTTGCCTTATACCCCTATACTGCCCTCCAAAGGCAAAGTGCAGTAACTACACGAACACTGAAACTGAGAAAAATGCCTTTAAAGTTTTTACAACAGCTAGTCAAACATGTTGACACTCTTGTTTCTCTGAACATTTCTCTGAAATGGGACAAAATTGAACCAGGATACTTTGCCACAAGACAAAACAGTTGTTACAAAGTCCATTTTAAGCCTTAACTCAATTTTGACCAAATGTGTAGTTACTGCGCTTTGCCTTTGGAGGGCAGCATAGACCTTGAATGGAGCACATAAACCACCATTTATTTTAAGCATACTCTCAATGTCGCAATAAAGTACTCTAATCATATTAATAAATTTATCACTAAAACCAAAAGCTGATAAAACACTCCATAAGTAATAGTGCTCGACTCGATCAAAGGCCTTCTCCTGATCCAACGATATTAAACCATAGTCTATATTTAACAACTTGGAAACATAAAAAGTGTCACGAATAAAAAAAAAATGTTGTCTAAAATGGATCTGCCAGGGACACAATAGGTCTGGTCCGGATGGATTACCTGATTTAAAACACCAGCTAATCTATTTGCTATAATTTTTTAGAGTATTTTATACTCATTGCAGAGGAGTGAGACGGGTCGCCAGTTCTTTATCTCTGTAAGGTCCCCTTTCTTAGGTAGTAGGGTGATTGCTGCTCTTCGGCAGCTCAATGGCAGCCTGCGCTCTGACAAACTGTCACTGAGCACCTCCAGCAGATCATCACCCAACTCCATCCAGAAAGCCTTATAGAATTCAATTGGGAGACCATCTATTCCTGGTGCCCTCCCAGACTCCATACTTTGCAGGGCCTCATACATTTCACACAGAGTCAAAGGTTTTTCCAAGATGCTATTTGCATCCTCCGACACTTTAGGCAACCCGTCAAGGAATGTATTTTTCCCCTCAAGCCTTCCTAACTTGAGCTCACTTCCAAACAGCTTCTGGTAAAAAGAAAATGCTCTTTGTCGGATATCAGCAGAATCCGATAATAACACACCATTCTCAGAACGGAGCGCATGAATAGAACGTCTCTGCCCATTCTTTTTTTCCAAATTAAAAAAAAATTGATGGTACATCCATCTGATCCACATTTTGAAAATGTGAACGGACCAGAGCCCCTTGTGCCTTGTAACCTAGCAGATCCGACAACTGGGCCTTCTTCTTAAAACAAATTTTAAAAAAATGTACCTCACCAGTAGATTGTGCAGCATGTTGAAGCTCAACTATTTATTTTTCTAAACTTTCCAATTAACGGGTCCTTTGTGACATTGAGAGTATACTGCTGATCAAACTGCCTTATCTTTACTTTACCCACATCCCACCACTGTTGTAAAGATTTAAAGGAAGACTTTGTTGTTTTGTGAACCGCCCAAAAAAACTTAAAAGATTCCTTAAAAAAACATCATTTAGTAAACTAGTATTAAAGTGCCAGTAAGAACTCTTTGGTTTTATTAAACTCAAAAACAATTTACAATTAACCATGCTATGATCTGTAAAACCTGAAGGTGTAATGTAACATTTACTAAAAATACTCAATTGATGTTTAAAACAATAAAATCTATTGAGCCTAGCCAATGATATAACATTATCCCTTGAATGTGTCCATGTATACTGTCTATCATTCCCATTAAAAGACCTCCATATATCACACAGTTCATATTTCCTCATAATATGAGTAAGTCGTTTTCGTGAAGCCAAATGCGGCTCACTGTGATTCCTGTCAAGATCAGTCTCAGTACAATTAAAGTCCCCACCAAGAATCACAGTTTTGAAGAGTCTGACACAAAGTTTCCAAAAACAACAATCTCTCTACTGGCACAGTAGGGACATACACACAAACAAAAATAAAACCATAATTCTCAAAAACAGCTTTGGCCTTTAAAAGTCTACCTTTGCCGACTTCTTCAACATCACATGACACAGGAGAAAAACTCTTTGTAAATAAAATACCAACCCCCCACTCATAGTTGTGTTATGACTTAAAACAGAAATACCATTAAATTCCTTCCCACAGTCAACAGCATTATTAAGATCACTATGAGTTTCTTGTAAAAACACCACATCAATATTCTTCTGTGAAATCATTTCAAACAACATTGCTCTTTTTCTCTCATCTCTTGCACCATTAACATTCAGCGTAGCCATGTGTACTTCATTCAAAAAAGAAAATAAACAAAAAAAAAAAAAAAAAACAAAGAGAAAGAAAACCAAAAAACTCCCATTAAACTGCTTCGTTAGTCAGCATGTCACGAGTATTTTTCACAATTTTTTTTAATCGGTACATTTTTTATTTGTAAAGTACCCCTCTCCCATTAAACTTTTGGATTTGTCACCAAACTGCTCACACACACACACACAGGCACGTGCAGAGGGGGGAGGGGGGAGGGGGGCGGAGGGTGCTCGAGCACCCGCCCCTTTTGCTCAGATGCCCAAAGTGCCCTTCTGTCAGAGAGCACCTGCAGGTCCTAAAAACTCCTCAATTTAGTTGTATCAAATTTAAGGCCATAAAAAGTTTGAAATATGTTAAATAGTATAAGAAAACACTTAATTATAATTTAGGAGGTCGTACATTTGAGGACGGAAAGACGAGAATCGCGATAGGGCTGGATTAAACTTCAAAAGGCAATGATGTCATTGAATAAATATGCATGCTGTAGGTTTAAAAGTCAAAACGCGGCACTGATGTCTTTATATGAATGTATCTGAAGGGAACCGACTGTCCTCAGAAACATGTCGTTGTCATTTTCATTTATTGCCTGATAAACAGCGTTAATGCTGATTTGTATACAGCCGTTACTTGTGAAACCTTAATATTTCAGCGCTCTTAAAGCGCCCCCTTGTGACAGAGAATTACTTTTTCTTTTCCAAATTTTTTCAGCTCTTTATGGTCAAATTATTGCAATTATCGACCTACGTTGTTATGCAGCAAACACAGAGTTGTAAATGTGAAAGAAGTTAATGTGCCTTCTAAGAATCTAAACAAATAAGACAGTAATATTTATGTTTTAAATAAATATAATAAATGATCAACTCAATTTATCCCTTTTAATGGTATAAAGGCTGAAATTCCATTGTATAAGATATTTTGTTTTGTTTTGTGTGAAGCTGTATCTGAATTATAAATCATGCCATTTTATGCCTTAATTACGGTGCCCGCCAGGGGACACCTTCGGTTCACTTATGTTTGTCGTGGCCACGACATATAAACTCGTGGGAACATGATATTATGTTGTGGCCACGAGATATTAATTCGTGGGAACGTCATATTAACTCGTGGGAACGTGATATTATGTCGTGGCCACGAGATCATTTTGTCGAGGTAACGACATCCTTATGTCGTGGCCACAAGATGCGATGATGAGGGAACGAGATCCATTTCTCGTGGCCACGACTTCTTATGTTGAGGAAACAACATGCATTTCTCGTGGGCATGAGTTTTAATGCATAAACAAACCTGCGTGACCATAGTAACCCTGGATTAGCCTATCAGAGATAGGTTTATTAATATTTAATTTTTAATTAAGAAATTATTATATTAATTGTTACAGAAATTAATACAATATTAAATTATTATATTAACAATGGGCGATGCTGTATATGCGAATGCTGATGCTGTCTGTGCGCGATGTAGACATGTATGCATCCCACAGTCTTATTATCTCCTCTTTCCGTAATATTTGTAGGCTATTATTAGTTTATATTCGTTATTTTCCCCTTCATTTCGAT
>NC_133363.1:15711501-15757979 GCF_049309525.1 Garra rufa | reverse complement strand
CTTGAAAATGCATTAAATCCCAAACGTTTGCAAAAGTATTTTCCCCAAAACACCCTAGTTCTTCATTAATCAATATAATATAATATAAACATTCTTGAATTTTACATTTCTCTTTCATTATTTATTGTTGCAGTAAATTAGTTGCTGCGATATTCAAGCACGTACTCTGGATATATCTGATTGCAATCAAAAATAACAAAAATCCTTGGGTAGCGCGTATTATCTACACAACTATCATGTATTTTGTCATCCAGGTCATCATCGGGTGTACAGTAATCTTCACGGCCTGTTTTGTACTTCCCGACAATAACTCGGGCAAGCAGCATGACTTTGGTTCCCCAGGCAGTGTTTTCACTATACTTGGTAGCATAGGATGCATGTTTTGCAAAGTAGGTTCCTGCAAAGTAAATAAATAAAAATATACATTAGTATATGTTATTACTATATTTATATGTGAAACAGGTAAGAAATATCAATCACAACCCACCTTTGCCAAATACGTGTGCCATTCTTTTCTTGTCTGACAGTTTGCAGTTAAAATTAAATGTGCAAATAGAGTGCACGTTTTTTGCACTTGTGCCATGAAACAGCTTTTCTTCTTTAATATCTGATTGTCCTTTTATCCTCATCAACTGGACTTTTTTCCTAAGATATTAGGCACAAATTAAGCATAATTCAGGCAATTCTTTTTATATTAATGGAGATTGTTGTTATTAATAATAATCATAATAATTATTATATAACCATCATATAATGAATTAACATGTTTTCATTAGATTCACCCAAATTGTTCTAGATCAGTGTTTCTCAACTCCAGTCCTCGGGACCCACTGCTCTGCACATTTTGTATGTTTCTGAGTCTGACACACTCAGTTCAGTTCATGAATCTTTCTACTAATGAGCTGATGATCAAAATCAGGTGCCTTAAATGAGGAAGACATACAAAATGTGCAGAGCAGTGGGTCCCGAGGACTGGAGTTGAGAAACACTGTTCTAGATAAAGCATGACTTTCTCATTACCTACAAAATAATTCCCAAAGGTCCAAGTTCTGTATTCTTTTGATAGATACAATGGAATCATCCAGTAAACCGCTGTCTCTCAAATATCTCTCCACCGTCTGATATTCACTGCTATGTTTTCTCAGAGAAATTAACTGATTGAGATAAGAAAACATTTTCAGAGAGAATGTCCCAACATAAATGTAACACTATGATAAGCACTTCCTGTTACCTGATAAGGCTTTTTGGGATCAACATCCTCCCAGTGTGCAGGTGGGGATGGAGAAATGTCATCACATTTGCATCTGTTACACAAAATATATGCACATAGATTGGTTTCACTTTCGTTTCTTTGAAAAAGAAATAGACCTGAATGTACCATGGCCCTTGACTGTACTTTGTAGTTTAATGCACTGTGCATAGCCCTAAAACATTTGGACATAAACTAACTATAAACTAACTTCACTTTTTTTTTAACCATTTTGACAGTGACTTGGTGTGAAGGTGATTTTTAATGGAAGTGTTGAAGAGTATCTATAGATAGATAGATAGATAGATATCTCACCTGAATCCATTCTCAATCTGAAATGAACGTGTTTTTCCAGTTTTTAAGTTAACTTGTGTGCTTTCTAAATTTGAACAAAATAATCAAAAACAACAACAATAATCATAGTAATGAACTCAGATGTGAGTAATCTTAGTAGACATGGGTTTATACAACATGGGTGTTATGTCATTTAGTTATTAGTTACATTATACGTAACTACTTCAAAAAGCAGTTATTTATAAATAAGTTATGATTGTAAGGGTATTATCAAGTATAAACTGTTTACCTGCAAAGTTAATCTGGAACTGACCTCCAGCAGTAGTCATGCTTATAACCCCTTGTGGGTTTCTGAGGTAATATCTCTCCAAATCATCACTGGACATAAAACTTTTTGGGTCATCCTAAAAAAACAACATTATTTTTTAAATAAATTATAGAGCAAACGATTGAAAATTAATATATTATATAAATAAGACCTTACCTCAACCTTGTGCCAGACACCACACTTTGCCTTGTAGTACCAGTACCATGGTGTGTCAGATGTGTCCATATATTCCACTTCATCCTCCAGCACCAAACTAGCCAACTCATCACACAACATTTTTACAGGTAAATAAACTACTACATGGAGAAACGTTTCAAAATAAAACTAAACTAGAAACCCATATTTCTAGGCTAGAAAAAATAGAGTAAACGCAGTAACAAAAGAAATAAGAGAGTAGAAATAAGAGAGTAGCATGACAGACAAACTGAAAGCAAGTGCGGACGAATAAGCCACACGCAAGAAAACCTCGAGAACATAATTACACTGACGTAGAGGGAGACAAATAGAAACTTAAGGTTGTATAATAATAGTCATAAACAGGAAAGACTGTGAACATTGTGACCTGGAGAGACGTCATACATTACAAACTTTGCTAGTACATAACGTGTACATAAGCGTGTCATACCTGGGAGACCCTTGTATTGTAAAAACAAGAGATTTGCATGTATTGTGTTCGCGGGGCGTGGTCTCGGTTTTCTTATTTGTAGCTCTCTCTCTCTCTCTCTCTCTCTCTCTCTCTCTCTCTCTCTTTCTCTCTCTGAGGGTACTGAGGGCGTCTGAGAGTTCTCACGTGGAGAGGATGATTGTTTGGGTTTTTCTGCCTAATATTATGCTGCCTTCATGTGATATGGGAAAGATGATGCTTTCCACTTGTGAAGTGGAAATTACCAGTGTGTCGTGTTCAGGTGCTTTTGTTGTCGTAGTGAAGAGAAACATGGTGGACTCGGAATTTGTCCTCACATGCTACTTTGGTAAAACAGACCAAATATAAAATATCATAAAATAACATGAGAAAATTGCCTCCTTCAGAACACTGTAAGTTACCGCACAGTACCCTACTGGAGGCGAGCCACGACAAGCTAGCATCTTCTCTTAACGGTATTTTTAAAGTCAACACTACGTTTAAATAGCGACGTTATTAAAATCCTTTATGTCCCAGCATTATGGGGGCTACCAACTAAACAGCAGAGAACTTTTAACATCATGCAATGCTTATCATTCAGTATAGTTTCGTTGCTGTCCGCCATGTTGAAAGGTCAAAGTTTAGCCCATCTCGGCAGCTCGGGTATCGTAAAAAATTTCGAGCTTTCTTTCCAGTGGAAATTACAGCGTGAGTGGGTGTTCATGTGCAATTTAGATGTCGGATTTTGGTATTTACCATAATTATATAGCACATGAAGGCAGCATTACACCTTTTTCCCCCCTTTCTCTATAATAACAAAAATATTTTTTATGTAAACAAGGATTATCTTCTTAAGTGCCACTTTGCGGTAACTTTTAGTGGAGTTTGTGCGGGAATAGGATGGCGTCTCCCTCTGTGGGGGTGACGCCACCTGTTTCCCTTCGTCGTGGCGTCAGGTGTGTTCCAGCGAGTGGTGTAACTGTGGAAGAAGTGCTGATGGCTGTTGGGGAAGAGATTGGATACGGGAATATTTTGTCGGCTTCACGTATGAACAAGGCTGTGGTGTTTTTTGTAAAGGACGAGATTCAAGTGAGTCGTTTGATAAGCAACGGAATTGTGGCAGGGCTGCCAACTTTTGAGTTCAGCTTGGAGTGAGAATTCCCACAGCAGTGTCTTTAGGGGGGTCCGGGGGCATGCTCGCTAATGCTAAATTCATCTATCTGGTGCACTTTGAGAGTTCACAATTCAGAGCTCCAATGCAGTTTAAGTGTGCAAACTAAACAAAGAAAAAAGCTGGTGAATTGACTTAATCCTCTTTTTAGTTGTGATATGGTGTCTCAGTCTAAATTAGAATAAAAAAATAATTCGAAAAATGATAATAATAATTTTATATTATTATTCCAACGACAGTAATATTGGAAAACAATTCTGTAAAGTAAATAAAAATTAGTATTTCACCAGTATGTTATTTTATCTTATTCTACAGTAGGGGAATTACAATACTTTTGTTGTAATTTCTACACTTGCAAGCAGGGCCCATTTTATTCATGATACAAATGAAATTTTTTGGTGATTTGAGAGAATTTACCAGCCATAAATATTTTTTTTCTGGCAATGAAACTGTTTTTGCAGTTGCTGCTACTACAACTAAACATTTTTAATAAAAAATAATAATAAATTGAAAATTAGAACTAAACACTGCATTTTAATCATGATACAAAAAGATGGTACACACATGTTCGCATGAGCAGTTTTTTTTATTATATTTCAGTTTGGTCTGACTTCAGCATTGTGAAATTATTTGTTATTTTTTAATATATTTATAAAAATGTCATACTGTGTTTTCATCATAATTTTTTTTTTTTTAATATATTTATAAAAATGTCATACTGTGTTTTCATGCTGTAAAATAACTATTGCAGTGCTGCAAAACTATTTACTTTTCTTGTTGTGGTAAAAAGTTATGTACAGTAAAAAAAAATCCTAGATTTAGTCATTATAAATAATTGCAACTGCATTTAAAAATATATATATTTTGACACCCTATACCTCCCCACCCTTTGGAAATGAAAGATATAGATCCTCGTGGCGTAATGCCAATGAGGTACTTTAGGGTGTGATGGTGTTTGTAGTGGGAAAATGTCTGTGCTCTAGCTTTGAGATTTGATGCTCTTTCCATACGAATTTCAAAGCAATCCACAATAACTGACACACGATTGCCAAAAGCCTCAACAAACTGATGTGGCATGGTGGCTTGCAAGCAATGTCTGTCCGGCCAATGCACCAGAGGTTTGAGATGTCTAAACATAATGCCTATGGTCTCTCTGAATGTGGTGGACACAGTCTTTCGATTCACAGAAAAGATGTATGCAATGTGCTGAATTGGCAAATTCAGTCTGAGGCGCATCAGTGTTAAAAGGAGCATCTGAAAAGGTGAGAGTTTTCGAGCAGTCTGTTGCAGGCAGGGAAGAAGCTGTGTAAGCACACCCATCAGAAGCACAAAACACGGAAGTCCAGTATAGTACCTGACCTTCATATCATCATCTTTAAAAGAATTCTCTTCCATGTTCTTTTCAGCAAGCTCTTGTTTGAGTCTCTGGTTCTAAAGATGGCATTCCAGCTGTTCTGCAGTGTTGTCATTTGGCCCTGCATCTTCAATCTGTGGACCATCATCTGCTGTTGCAGCTTCATCCTGGCCAGCTACATGTAGTCCTGCAGGTGCAGCGTCTTCCTCAACTTTTTGCCTCCTTTTAGATCGGTTAAACCGCCCACATTCCGTTGCTTTGACTTCTGTGTGTCCGAGATGCAGCGATGGAACCCAGTCTGGATCACACTCTAACATTTCATAGGCTGGTTTGCCTGAAATAAATGACCGCATTCATTTAATTAGTTATGTAGTTAACGTTACTTAAGTAATTTGCAGTCTAGCAACATGCTAAGTTACGTTTACATGCCTTGCTTTAACAACAAAATCAGTCAGATGTATTTTGTTTTTAACTTACCTTTGTGAAAATGGATTGAACAAACAAACATGTGCCTGGGGATATTAGTAAAAGTAATGCTTTTCCGTCTAACTGCTGCTACCCACGCCATGCGACGTCGTTTTGTTAACTCGGACACGGGGTCCAAGGTGCTTTTTCCAAGCTGGAAAGCTGAAAAATCGAATATTTGACGGTCGTGAGTGCGGTTGTGGCAATTAACAACGCAACAAGAGTTCACCATTATAAATTATTTTGCAGAGTAAAGTAGACTAATTTCACGAACACAATCCAATAGCGGCTACCGCGGCTCCGTTACCTAAATTCCCAACATGCATTGCGTTGCTGACATCACGTTCCCGGACTCTATACTATATGAACACCTCATATGAAACCATTTGTGACCCTGGACCACAAAACCAGTCATAAGGTTAAATTTAACAAAACTGAGCTCAATAAGCTCAATAAATAAGCTTTCTATTGATGTATAGTTTGTTATGATAGGACAATATTTGGCTGAGATACATCTATTTGAAAATCTGGAATCTGAGGGTGCAAAAAAATCAAAATACTGAGAAAATCACCTTTAAAGTTGTCCAAATTAAATTCTTAACAATGCATATTACTAAACAAAAATTACATTTTGATAGGTTTACAGTAGGAATTTTACAAAAAATCTTAATGTAACATGATCTTTACTTAATTTCCTAATGATTTTTGACTTAAAAGAAAAACCAATAATTTTGACCCATACAATGTATTTTTGGCTATTGCTACAAATATACCCCATTGACTTAAGACTGGTTTTGTGGTCCAGGGTCACATTTTACTGTAGCATTTTTTAGATATGGGCTATTATTACACTTTAGAGGGGTATATTGACCCCATTTCTAATAAGTAGAAAAAAACAATGATCAGTTCTTATACAGGACGTCCCATACTATATACACACCTCACATGAAACCATTTTACTGTAACATTTTTGAGATATGGGCCATTATTACACTTTAGAGGGGTATATTGACCCCATTTCTAATAAGCAGAAAAACAAAACAATGATCAGTTCTTATTCAGGACATCCCATACTATATTCACACCTCATATGAAACCATTTTACTGTAGCATTTTTGAGATTGGGGTCATTATTACACATTAGAGGGGTATATTGATGCCATTTCTAATAAGTAGAAAAAAAACAATGAACAGTTCTTATACAGGACGTCCCATACTATATACACAACCTCATATGAAACCATTTTACTGTAGCATTTTTGAGATATGGGTCATTATTACACTTTAACTGGGTATATAGACTCCATTTCTAATAAGTAAAAAAAAAAACAATGACCAGTTCCTATACAGGACGTCCCATACTATATGCACACCTCATATGAAACCATTTTACTGTAGCATTTTTGATATATGGGCCATTATTACACTTTAGAGGGGTATATTGACCCCATTTCTAATAAGTAGAAAAAACAAAACAATGATCAGTTCTTATTCAGGACGTCCCATACTATATACACACCTCATATGAAACCATTTTACTATAGAATTTTTGAGATATGGGTCATTATTACATTTTAGAGGGGTATATTGACCCCATTTCTAATAAGTAGAAAAAAAAACAATGATCAGTTCTTAAACAGGACATCCCATACTATATGCACACCTCATATGAAACCATTTTTACTGCAGCATTTTTGAGATATGGGTTATTATAACATTATAATGGGGTATATAGACTCCATTTCTAATAAGCAGAAAAAAACAATGATCAGTTCTTATTCAGGACGTCCCATACTATATGCACACCTCATATGAAACCATTCTACAATAGCATTTTTGAGATATGGGTCATTATTACAGTTTAGAGGGGTATACTGACCCCATTTCTAATAAGTAGAAAAAAAACAATGATCAGTTCTTATTCAGGACGTCCCATACTATATACACACCTCATATGAAACCATTTTACTGTAGCATTTTTGAGATATGGGACATTATTACACTTTAGAGGGGTATATTGACCCCATTTCTAATAAGTAGAAAAAAAACAATGATCAGTTCTAGGGATGCACCGATCCGAATCGGCCGATCATGCTTGCGCGTTTTGTCAGTAAAGCCGGTTCTGTAATCAGCGGTAAATGCCATCAGGTGCGTGATTTCACGTTGAGCCGTATATACTACACACAGCCGTTGTTTACCGAGCAAATCAATGTTCATTATCAGTGTGAATGTGCGCAGCTCGTCAGTGAACAACGGCTGTGTGTAGTATATACGGCTCAACGTGAAATCACGCACCTGATGGCATTTACCGCTGATTACAGAACCGGCTTTACTGACAAAACGCGCAAGTGATCGGCCGATACGGATCGGTGCATCCCTAATCAGTTCTTATACAGGACGTCCCATACTATATACACACCTCATATGAAACCATCTTACTGTAGCATTTTTGAGATATGGGACATTAATACATTTTAACAGGGTATGTAGACTCCATTTCTAATAAGTAGAAAAAAACGTCTCAGGCTCCGTATGTAACCCTAGTTCCCTGAAGGGAACGAGACGCTGCGTCGAAACGCTTTGGGAACGCCTCCAACGACCACGCTCTGAATCATGTGTGCAATCAGTCCAATGGAATCGCAGGACGTCACCGGCGCGATGACGTCACCAACCAGGAAGCTTAAAAGCAAGTGCGGATAGCTTCTGAAAGTAGCAAGTGCTGCAGGGAATGCCGGAATTATGGCCTTGAGACGCAGCGTCTCATTCCCTTCAGAGAACTAGGGTTACATACGTAACCTGAGACGTCCCCTTCCAGGTAACTTCGAGCTGCGTCGAAACGCTTTGGGAACGAGAATGCCCACGCCGCCATACTGGAGAAGTGTCCCTGCCAATTAGGGTGAGAGAACGAAGGAGCCAGGAGAGGCTCGGAGATCTAGGCCATAGAACCTAGCAAAGTTTAGGGGTGTGGACCAGCTCACAGTGTTACAGATCTCCTCCAGGGAAAGTCCTGAGAGGAAAGCTTTTGAGGCAGATACTGAACGGGTAGAGTGAGCCTTGACTCCCAAGGGTGAGGGGAGATCAGAGGACTCATAGGCTACCGAGATGGCATCCACAATCCAACGGCTTATGGAAGGTTTAGCAGCAGGGCGGCCTCTCCTCGGAAAGTCAATAAAAGAAGGAGCCACTGAGAGGGCCTGAAGGTCCCCAACCCTCTTAAGAGACGTGATGGCCAAGAAAAAGGCAGTCTTGATAGTGAGAAGGCGATCAGAGATCTCTTCCAAGGGTTCAAAGGGAGGCTTACACAAAGCCTCTAGCACCACAGCCAAATCCCACGTGGGGACGTGAGAGCGTACTGGATGCCTCAACCTCAGCGCACCGCGGAGGAAATGTGTAACCAGGGGGTTTCTGCCCACTGAGGAGCCACCAAGAGGGGCGTGGTAAGCAGAAATGGCCGCCACGTAGACCTTCAAGGTGGAGTGGGTCAACCCGGCGGAGAGACGGCCCTGTAAGAACTCCAGTACTGTACCAACTGGGCAGTTAACTGGGTCAAACTGGCAGTCTCCGCACCATGAAGTGAAGAGTCTCCACTTCAGGGCATACAGTTTCCTCGTGGAGGGAGCTCTGGACTGGAGGATGGTCTCAACAACCTCAGTTGGGAGACCGGAAGCTACGAGTTGTGCTACCCCCTCAGGGTCCACACCCATAGTTTCCATATCTCCGGGCGGGGGCGAATGATGGCGCCTCCCGCCTGTGAGAGGAGATCCGTCCTGACAGGAATCTCCCAGGGGGAGCCGTCTAGGAGGGAAATCTGGTTTGAGAACCAAACTTGACCCAGCCAGTACGGGGTGACTAAAAGAAGTCGAACCCCGTCCCGGCGCACTCTCGCCAGAACTCCCGGGAGCAGGGCGATCGGGGAAAAAGCGTACAGACGTAGCCTCGGCCATGTCTGTATCATGGCATCCAGCCCCAAGGGAGCTGGATGACTCACAGAGAACCAGAGGGGACATTGGACATTCTTGTGAGTTGCGAAGAGGTCCACCTGAGCCTGGCCAAAGATTCTCCAAGACTGCTTCACCACTAAGGGGTGAAGCATCCATTCCCCGGGTCTCGGCCCCTGCCTCGAAAGGACGTCTGCTCCCACATTGAGATGCCCAGGGATGTGAACTGCTCTCAGCGAGAGGAGTTTCCCCGGGGACCACACAAGTATCTGGTGCGACCGCTTGTACAAGGGGCGCGAACGCAGACCTCCTTGGTGGTTGATGTAAGAGACCACCGCTGTGTTGTCAGTGTGCACCAACACATGGTGATCTCTTAGGTCCGAGAGAAAGTGTCTCAGAGCCTGAAACACGGCCAACATCTCCAGGCAATTGATGTGCCAAGTGAGATGATGGCCCCTCCACAGACCACGGGCCGAGCGGCCACTCATGACCGCTCCCCTGCCAGTGAGGGATGCATCCATCGCAAGCGTGATGCGGCGGCAAGGAGCTCCCAACACCGGGCCCTGATTCAGAAACCAAGGTTTCCTCCACATGTCTAAGGCATGAAAGCATCGCCACGTGACCTTGATCATGCAAAGCCGGTTTCCCCTCAGGGAGAACCCCTTGGTTTTGAGCCACCACTGAAGGGGTCTCATGTACAGCAGGCCAAAAGGAATTATGTTGGACGCAGCTGCCATCAAACCCAGCAGTTTCTGGAACCGCTTTACAGTGAGTGACCGGCTTTCTGTGACTCTCGCGACTTCTGTGAGGATTGACTCGACACGAGCAGGAGACAAACGTGCCTCGATGTTGAACCGCCATCTGATCGGACTGGGCCAAAATCAGCCAGTCGTTGATGTAGTTGAGTATGCGGATGCCCTGGAGTCTCAGAGGAGCCAGAGCTGCATCCACACACTTCGTGAAAGTGCGGGGTGAGAGTGCAAGGCTGAAAGGTAGAACCTGATATTGGTCTTCATATTATATTGGGCTTCACCCCTTAAAGCAAACCTCAGGAACTTCCTGTGTTCGGGAAGGATGGCCGAACTCTTCTTAGCCTGCAAGACCACCCTCAGGTCAGTCTTGGGTTTAGAAGAGCCCGGCCTAGAGCGTCGACGTGGCCCGCAGTCCCTACCACTGGGGGGAGCATGAGAGGCGACGCTCTGCTTTTGGGCCTCCCTGTATGAGGCTCTAGTATGCGGTGAGGGCTGCTGAACATCAGCAGCTCCCTGAGCTGGAGCACGGCGAGGGAGGAATCGCTGAAACGCCGCCGCTTGTCGTCGCACCTCCTGGTGTCTGTCGACGCTTGTATCAACAGCGTCACCGAACAGACCCGAAGGCACGAGCGGGGCGTCCATGAGGAAGACCCTGTCCTTTTATTTGATGCTGGACAGGGTCAGCCACAGGTGCCTCTCTGTAGCCACCACAGCTGCCATAGACCTGCCAAAGGCACGGGCGGTCTCCTTGATGGCGCGGAGAGACAAATCAGCGGTTCTGCGGAGCTTGGCGATGTCATCAGGCCGAGCCCCCTTCGTCTTCATCCAGCTCCTTGAGCAGGTCGCCTTGGTAAGCCTGCAACACACCCATAGTGTGGAGACATGCACCAGCCTGATCTGCTGCCGCATACCCCTTGCCCAACAGAGCCGACGTGGTCTCAAGCGGTCTGGAGGGCAAGGTCGGAGTCTTCAAAGATGATGCTGCGCCGGGGGAAAGATAGCTCGCAAGCGTCTGTTCCACCCGGGGCATCGCTTTGTATGCGTGCTCTGACAGCCCCGCCACGTTGGTGTAATGAGCGTCAGACGGGCTGTAGAAACGCGCAGAGAAAGGTTTTCCCCATGACCTCGACACCTCGGTGTGGAGGTCAGGGAAAAACGGAAGACTCGGGCATGGAGGTGGTGGCTGAGACCACAGAAAACGCTCATCCAATTTGCTTCTCTGCGGTTCGGCCTGTCTCTCGGCCGGCCACTCCAGATTCAGAGTAGCCACGGCGCGAGTGACCACCTTCAGCAGCTCCTCATACTGGGGAGAATGAGGGGGTGAATCCTCATTGACGCCCTCCACATCCACCTCCTCGGAGGAGGATAGAAGGAGCGCCGCGCTCTATCTCTGGGGGGGAAGAAACCGCTGAGCGGGCTTCCGATCCCAGAGAGCGGGCAGCGGATCTGGCTGGTGAGGCAGAAGATAGGGACTCGCCCGTCTCCATACCCTCAGCCAGATCCAATTGCAATCCCCACGAGTGCAAAGAGAGCCTTACGGGAGCGGAGCAAACACAAAGGCATGCGCTCGCAATGCGGGCAACCAGCCCCTCGAGGGCTGATGCCGCATGCTCCGCTCCCATGCAGACAAAACACAAGCTGTGTGTATCCTCACCCGTGATGAAACGAGAGCAATGAGGGACACACCGCTTGTAATGTTGCTGCTTATTTTCACCCTTCTTAGACATTTTGATAGACAGACAAACAATCACTCTCAAAAAGAACGTTGTGCAAACTGGCACGAAAAACGGAGAGTGACATGCACACAGAGCGCTTGCTGAAGACAGAAAGCTGACGCTGTTCTATCCGGACGTGCTTTTAAGCTTCCTGGTCGGTGACATCAAAACCAGAGAGGGAAGTCCAAATAGTAACCAATAAACAAGGCAAAGATACAAGGCAAACAGAACAAAACCATGGCAAAACTATGACAAGAAACCAAGTTGTGAAAATAACAAAAACAAGGCAAGGAAATCTGAAAAACGTTGAGTAGATTCCACACAGCAGAACAATACTTTGCACTCTCTGTTTGGTAATGGCTTTGTTTTACGGCCACCAAACAGGAAGTAACCAACGAGGCAGCAGAGGGAGCAGCAACAATCAGTTCATGGGTAAGGGCTCCCTCTGCTGCCTTGGCATTACAATATCCCATAATAATGTAAAGAATTTTTTTTATTTTTTATTTTTACAAGTAATCTCCCATCTTCTATACATATTTCTAAGGAAAACGTTTTACTGTATCATTTTTAAGGAGCATTCAATTACTGACATGGGAGGGCTGTTGTTCCCACGTCTGGCCCAGGGAGGGCAGCAGAGCTTGAGTCAAACACAGGGAGCGCAGTTGTTTCCATGTCTGGCCAGAGAAGACCATAAATCCAGAGTCAATGCCAGGGTGTTGTTCCTAAGTGCAGTTTAGGGAGGCCTCCAGCCCAGAGCCTGTGCCAGCCAAGAAACCCAGAATTTTCAGTATTTTAGGGGGCTACATGACCAAGACTGCTCCCCCATGGCCCATTGAGCTGCCTGCCCCACCATGGTCTCTTCAGTTGCCTGCTCTGCCATGGCTCCCTGAGCTGCCTGCTTTGCCAAGGCTCCCACCCTCTCACCCCTTGATTGTATGTGGTGCAAAGACACGTCATTTGGAAGAGGGGCGATATGTCATACCTCCTGAAAGGCGATATGTCATGCCTCCCGTGCCATTGGATGGTCTATGGCAGCCATGGCGGCAGCGGAGAAGCACCTGTGGTTGACCCTATCTGACATGAAAGAGAAAGACAGGGTATCTTCCTACAGGATGCCCTGCTTGCGCCTTCTGGCCTGTTTGGCGATGCAGTCGATTATGTCATCAGCAGGTACCAGGAGGCACGAAAGTAAGCTGTGGCTTTTCATTGGTATCTTCCTCACCGCATCATAGCTGTGGCTGCTGGGCATGAACAGCCCCTCCCGTGTACCAGCTCCTCTTACCACGAAGCACAAACAGTGATCGTCGCTATTTGGGCCCCTCCACAGCGGGATAGAAACCAGCGGCGCGCTCTAAGCTGGGGGCTTCTAATGTGAGGCCTGACCTGACGGTGATGCTTCAGTCAAGGAAGCTAAGCGGTCCTGACTATCTCTCAGGACAACTGAGGGCAGCCCCTATTGGGGACTAGTGGATAGCATTGCATTCCACGGTGTCCATCTTCCCCCAGTGCCCTCAGGTGATCAGTCTGCTACCCTGCCAGGGCTACAGGACACAGTGGTCTCCTGTGAGTCAAAACCTTGGGACTTTTTCCACCTGCTTGCATATTGGAGCTGAGGGGCTCGCCATACCTATGGGGGTCCCTAGAGCAGTTAGTTCAGAACTATCCTGCCGGTCAGTGGTTACAGCAATCCAAGCTAGCAGTTCAGGCAACATCAGAGGCCAGCCTCGAGAGGCTGGTTCCCTTAGTACACTTTTTAGCAGCTTGGAAACTACTGCCAACCGTGTATGTGTGGGTCCTGCGTACTGTAGAGAAATAAAATTAGATCCAATTAGGCGATCCACCACCACCTTTCCACGGGGTCTTTCCCACCAAGAAAAGTGTGCTATCTCCATCGCAATGTCCCCTCTGGTACTCTGGTGCACTTTTCCCCTGGATTGCTCTGCTCCCAGGAGTTCTGGAGAGAGTTTGGGGTACATCTACTCCTAGTAGCCCCGTACTGGCCTGGGCCCAGTTTGATTTTCTGACCTGATTTCCCTTCTCGGCGGCTCTCCATGGGAGATTCCTGTCAGGAGGGATCTCCTCTAACAGATGGGGGCACCATTCTCCACCCCCGCCCGGAGCTGTGAAAAATGTGGGAAAACTCATAGTGTGTGGTCTCTCAACTGGGGTTGTTGAGACCATCCTCCAGTCCAGAGCTCCCTGAGAAAAGTGTACACCCTGAGGTGGAGGCTCTTCTCTTCATGGTGTGCAGACCCCCAGTTAGGCCCACTACAGTTGGTACAGTTGTACAGTGGACTTCTTGCAGGCTAATTTTGTTCACAGGGATATCCCACTCCACTTTGAAGGTGCTCGTGGCGGCAATCCTGGCCTACCACACCCCTCTTGGTGGCTTCTCAGTGGGCAAAAATCCCCTGGTTACACGCTTTCTCAGTGGTGTGCTGAGGCTGAGGTCTCCTTAGCCTTGTCTTCCCTAAAGAGAGTGGGGGACCTGCAGGCCCTTTCTGTGGCCCCTTCCTATCTTGACATTGTGCCTGGTATGGCCTAATTTTTTCTTTACCCTAGAGCAGGATATGTACCCAAGGTCTCTACCTCTACACCACAGCCCGTCATGCTTCAGGCATTCTGTCCTCCTCCCTTTACAGATCTAGACCAGCAGTAGCTTAATGTGCCCAGTCCGAGCACTGGACACCTATGTCCATATAGCTGCCCTGGAGCGTAGGTCGGACCAGTTGCTAGTATGTTACGGTAAACCCAAGAGAGATTTTGCCGGCTTCCAAACAAACTCTGAGCAGATGGATCATAGATGCTGATTATGTGTCCTCTGGTCTCCCCTTACCTTTGGGGGTTAAGGCTCACTCTACTTGTGCTATGGCTGCTTACAAAACTGCTCTTTCAGGGGTCCCAATTCAGGACATCTGCAACGCAGCGAGATGGTCCACGCCCCTCACCTTCATCAGGTTCTATGACCTAGACCTCCATGCCACTCCTGGCGCCTTCATTCTCTTGTCCTCGCTAATCCTAGGCAGGGATTTGGAATTCTGGAGACATGTGCATCTTGTTCCCCATATTGTTTTCATATGGAGCTTGAGTTCCCAAAGGGGAGTGTACCAGATCATGTATGTAACCCTGGTTCCACGAGGGAATGAGACTATGCATCTCGAACCATACTTCCTGCATCCCTGCGAGCCCTCGTGTCAGTCTCCGAAATTAACGCTGTTGCTCTCGCACATGCTTTTATGGCTTCCTGGCTGCTTTCGTCACCAGCCTGTGATGTCAAGCCCTTCTATTGAACAGTTTACAGGTATATCAGAGCGTGTTCATTCCCCATAGACTTTTTACCCCTCTAAAGTGTAATAATGTACCGTATCTCAAACATGCTGCAGTAAAATACTTTCATATTTGGTTTGTATAGTATGGGACATCCTGAATAAGAACTGGTCGTTGTTGTTTTTTTTTTCAACTTATTAGAAAGGGAGTCTTTATACCCTGTTAAAATGCATTAATGTCCCATATCTCAAAAATGCTACGGTAAAATGGTTTCATATGAGGTGTGCATATAGTATGGGACGTCCTGAATAAGAACTGATCATTGTTTTTTCTACTTATTAGAAATGGAGTCTATATACCCCTCTAAAGTGTAATAATGTCCCATATCTCAAAAATCCTGCAGTAAAATGGTTTCATATGAGGTGTGTATATAGTATGGGACGTCCTGAATAAGAACTGATCATTGTTTTTTTTCTACTTATTAGAAATGGGGTCAATATACCCCTCTAAAGTGTAATAATGGCCCATATATCAAAAATGCTACAGTAAAATGGTTTCATATGAGGTGTGCATATAGTATGGGACGTCCTGTATAGGAACTGGTCATTGTTTTTTTTCTACTTATTAGAAATGGAGTCTATATACCCAGTTAAAGTGTAATAATGACCCATATCTCAAAAATGCTACAGTAAAATGGTTTCATATGAGGTGTGTATATAGTATGGGACGTCCTGAATAAGAACTGATCATTGTTTTTTCTACTTATTAGAAATGGGGTCAATATACCCCTCTAAAGTCTAATACTGTCCCATTTCTCAGAAAAGAACCATCAAAGACACCAATAAATAGCACGGAAATTAAAGCAGAAATGCAAATAAATAAGTAAGTAAAAATTCACAAGTATTTTGTAGTATTATTTTTCAGTCCTGGGCATCTAAATGAACAGTGCTCTGCAAGCGCGTTCTCTCTGGGCTGTTTCTGAAACTACCGTAATGACTGTAATATGCGCGCACGTTTAAAATCAATCGCGGCTGGCTTGACCGTGTTTTTCTGAACCGCGGCTGGCTTTACCGCAGTATTGAAGTGCTTCTACTCGGCTGTAAAAATGAAGCGTTAAAACCTGTAATGTCTTTCAGAAGACAGGTGTTCATGTTTTTGAATGAACCAAATCTAGATGTGTCTTTTAGAGTATGGCACAAAGGAAAGGCTTACATGATTTATGCGAAATGATGTTTCACTAACAAAGTTCGGGAGGAGCGCGTCAGATATTTATCGTAAACATCACAAGAGGAACCCACTCAAGCCAATCAATGCCATAAGTACAAATACAGCCGACTCACCTCTATTCACCCGACAGTTCATCAGTATCTGGTTTGTTCGTCCGCTTCTACGTCGCAAAGACAAACTTCCATGTGAGAAGATGATTCTGACTCTCCTCCGGCTTGCCCCAGGACCTTCCCCGCACGTCGCTCCAATTGAGCCCCAGGCATCATCTCGCGGCCACCGCTCGGCCAAGCAATCAATTCCGCCCATAGAGAAATGGACTATGGCAGTATAAAAGTAGCGCTGGCTGTCCAGTCTTCGCACAAGTCAATAACTAACCTCTCCCCCGAGCTTCCCCAAACCCCAAAGGTGACCAAAAGGAAATACAAACTTCCGGCCACGCCAAAGTCTTCCGTGCGAGGTCTCTCACACGGCTGGGAATCGATTCAAAAGATTCGATTCCTTAGCATTGGGAACTGAGAGTCGATTCCAAACGTTGGAATCCCATCAAGGGGAATTGACTCCTTATTCAGAGCCGTGTTGTTCAGTTCAACAGCTCGTATATAGATGCAAGTCAAACGAAAGGCTGCATCCCACTAAGTCTGCATATCTCAGCTGCTAGTCACTGCTAGTAACTAGTAAGTTATTTACGATGGGAGTCACTCATGTCCACAAATTTGAGCGCTGCACGACGGGATAGACGTGAATGACATCATCTTATTCTCACCATAAATAAATGCATCTTAACGTTTATCAGCCAATGATAATTCTGAAAGAAAGTGTATATATAATGTAGAATAGAATATATATAATGTGTGCATGTATGTATATGCATATGTATATGTGGTGTGTGTGTGTGTATATATATATATATATATATATAAGTTCTGTTTATTTCGTTTCAGCGTATTGTTTGCTAATTTTGTGCAACATATACTGTTAAAGGACGGTTTTATCAGTAACTGGTTCGCCCGTCTGCTAACATGTAGCAAAGACAAACTTTCACTTCAGAAGATGACTCCGGCTCTCCTCTGGCCGGCCCCAGGATCACGCCTTCCACGCATCTCGCTCCAGCTCGTGGCCGCTGATCGGCCCGAGCGGTCTCGCATCGACCACGGCGCCTCAGCTTGCCCTCGCCTCCTCCGGCGAGAATTCCAGCCGACTCCCCGGCATCTTCCTACTGCTCGGTCAGGCCATCAATTCCACCCATTGAGAAGTGGACTATGGCGAGTCTCAAATCAGCGCTGGCCAAATCCGACGTCCAGCCTTCACGCAAGTTAAACAAAGCATAACTGTTTACTTTATACAAAAATTTGCAACCAACTAACCTCTCTCCCGAGCCTCTTCGAACCCCGAGGACACTCAAGAGAAAACAAAAAACTCCGGCCGCGCCGACACAATCATCTTTCTTCCGTGTGGACCTCACACGACACCGGCTGCAGCCCAGCCCTCCACTGCGGGTCCTCCTCCAGCAACGCCCGGGCCCACAGCTCAAGCGCCACCTCCTCCGCCAATCTCAGCCCTACCACCAACCTCTTTTCTCACGGAGTTTGCAGCCCAAGCAAGCGCTTGGCCACCAGTCTCAACTCCGCTGCCCGCCCCCGTCAGCTCGGGGCTCGCAGCTCAAGCGAGCACTTGGCCGCCTCACACAGCCCCGCCTCCCGCTGCCGCCAGCTCGGATCTCGCAGCTCAAGTGAGCGCCTGGCCGCACTGGCTGTCACACACAGCCCCGCCTCCCCCTGCCGCTGGCTCGGGGCTCGCAGCTCAAGTGAGCACTTGGCACACTGGCCGCCTCACACAGCCCCGCCTCCCGCTGCCGCCAGCTCGGATCTCGCAGCTCAAGCGAGCGCCTGGCCGCACTGGCTGTCACACACAGCCCCGCCTTCCGCTGCCGCCAGCTCGGATCTCACAGCTCAAGTGAGCGCCTGGCCGCACTGGCTGTCACACACAGCCCCGCCTCCCGCTGCCGCCAGCCCGGATCTCGCAGCTCAAGTGAGCGCCTGGCCGCACTGGCTGTCACACACAGCCCCGCCTGCCGCGGCTGTCAGCTCTGGGCTCGCAGCTCAAGCGAGCGCTCGGCCGCAATGGCCGCCACAACCAGCCCCGCCTCCCACTGCTGCCAGCTCGGATCTCGCAGCTCAAGCGAGCGCCTGGCCGCACTGGCTGTCACACACAGCCCCGCCTCCCGCTGCCGCCAGCTCTGATCTCTCAGCTCAAGTGAGCGCCTGGCCGCACTGGCTGTCACACACAGCCCCGCCTCCCCCTGCCGCTGGCTTGGGGCTCGCAGCTCAAGCGAGCACTTGGCCGCACTGGCCGCCTCACACAGCCCCGCCTCCCGCTGCCGCCAGCTCGGATCTCGCAGCTCAAGTGAGTGCCTGGCCGCACTGGCCGTCACACACAGCCCCGCCTGCCGCGGCTGTCAGCTCTGGGCTCGCAGCTCAAGCGAGCGCTCGGCCACAATGGCCGCCACAACCAGCCCCGCCTCCCGCCAACGTCAGCTCTGGGCTCGCAGCTCAAGCAAGCGTTTGGCCGCAATGGTGGCCACAAACAGCCCTGCCTCCCGCCACTGTCAGCTCTGGGCTCGCAGTTCAAGCGAGCGCTCGGCCGCACTGGCTGTTACAAACAGCCCCGCCCCCCGCCCTCGCCCCCGCTATCCCGGGGTTCCCAGCTCAAGCAAGCGCTTGGCCACATTGGCCACCCCACTAAGCGCCGCTGCCAGCTTCCTTCAGCTCCCTCCTCCAGGCAAAACCATCGTACTCCCTCTTCACTGCAACACCAATGCCTGTTCCACCAAATGCCATGGCCTCGGAGCCCCCCCAAGTGGCCCACAACATTAGAGCACAGATATTGGCAGAAATTCAGGACGCTGGCTCCAGAAGCGGGCCAATCTCCAACCCCAGTTCCTCACTATTCAGAATCAATATGAAACCCCTCCTTGACACATCCCTGGACACCATCCTCCAAGCAGTCTCTCAGATGCTCGGAACTCGTCATCTCCTCTAAATTCGACCCAATTACCAACCCCACCATCTTCGATTTAACAGTGCTCGACAACGATTCTATATCCTTTCTAATCAAACAAAGCAAGACCGACCAAGCCAAAAAAGGCCATTTCATCTACATCTTTAACCTCCCTTCTCCAATCCAACCCTACCAGTCGGTCCTTAATTCCTCCACCTCAGGCAATCCCAGGCTAAATCCCCCCATGAACCCCTATTTGTAGACGAACCCAAAAAACCTGCCACTCGCGTCTGGTTCCAAAAACACCTCAAATCCGTCCTGCAATCGTCAGGTTTCCCAGCAGGAAACTTCTCCAGCCACTCCTTTCGCATCGGGGCAGCAACATCAGCAGCCCAGAGAGGCCTCTCGAAGCAGCAGATCCAAAACTTAGGAAGATGGTCATCAGAAACCTTCCAGGACTACATCAGAACCAACCGGTCCCACATCAAAGAAGCCCACCAAACCCTCATCAGCCTATAAGCATCCAAAAGTAACCTTACCACTCTAGGTCTCCCTACCCCCCCCACAACCCCGCCTGGTTCAACGCTAGGAGTCTTGATCTCCCATCGTTGCCATGAGAGCCCTCCCAGGCAGGTTCTTTCATTGTCCCTTCCGGCCTGGTCGGCAAACTCTACACCTCCTTCCCCCGCCTGGTGCAACACTAGGAGTCTTGATCTCCAGTCGTTGCCATGAGAGCCCTCCCAGGCAGGTTTCTTCATTCTTCCCTTCCGGCCCGGGCGGCAAACTCTAAGCCTCCTTCCCCCGCCTGGTTCAACGCTAGGAGTCTTGATCTCCAGTCGTTGCCATGAGAGCCCTCCCAGGCAGGTTTCTTAATTTTTCCCTTCCGGCCCAGTCAGCAAACTCTACATCCCTTTACCCCGCCTGGTGCAACACCAGGAGTCTTGATCTCCGACCGGTTGCCGCGAGAGCCCTCCCAGGCGGGTTTTTCCTACTTGCCAAATTCCACATCCCTTCCCCCCCGCCTGGTGCAACGCCAGGAGTCTCATCTCCCGCAAGTTGCTGCGAGAGCCCTCCCAGGCGGGTTCGCTTCTCCCTCCCCGCCCGGTGAGAGCCCTCCCAGGCGGGCCTCCATACCCACTGCCGCAAGCAAGCGTCGAACGTCACAAGAGCCCTCCCGACGGGGGCCCCAAACCACGCCTCTTAACACCCACAGCAGGCAGGGCCCACACCTCCGTAGCCACAAAAAGAACACAGGCCTCTCCGGCCTGCCTACTTGGCAACTTCTCAATCGCCGGTCTCCGCCAGATCTTAGTGCCTATTTTGGGGGCGTTCTTAGTCTGGCGGCTGTCCCTCACCTAATCGCTGTTTGGGGGGTTCTCTGGGCTCGGGACGCTCCCGAGCTCGGAGCCTTTTCTCCGGACAGCACGCCAATCACGCAGTACCACACTCCGGATAATTATATGTAAGCGTGAACTCGTAAAATGATGTTTCACTAACAAAGTTCGGGAGGAGCGCGTCAGATAATTAGCGTAAACATCACAAGAGCAACCCACTCAAGCCAATCAATGCCATAAGTACAAATACAGCCGACTCACCTCTATTCACCTGACGGTTCATCAGTATCCCTCCACCACCCCGACTCCACACTCCGAGTTCTCGCTGCTCCCATGGGGGGTTCTCTGGGCTCGGGACGCTCCCGAGCTCGGAGCCTTTTCTCCGGACAGCACGCCAATCACGCAATACCATACTCCGGCTAATTATATGTAAGCGTGAACTCGTGAATACAGGGAGCTTAAAATGCTTTGAATGTGGGGATGTTGGTCACAAGAAACTAACGTGCCCACATAAAGCTGGGACTAGTGGGGAGAATGCTGGGCCGAGTACCGTGGCAGTGAATGAATCAGAGAACACGCTGTCTCCGGTTGTGGAGAAAAGTGATGCTCAAAATGTTAAACAGAGTGAAAGTGTTACTGATAACGGTGGAAATGAGAAAGTTGCTGTTGAAACTGGGTTAGATGAAAATAGCGTACCGAATAACAGTGTAAGTGATCAGGTGTATGGGGAGGTGGCAAGTGCCAACGTTGACATTCTAAAGGGTGAAGAAAATTGTGATGCAAAAGATGACGACGCGTTTTCTGAGATTTCTGATATGGGGTCGCAGGTGGCTGGAGAGGTGTATACTTCACATGAGATAAATGACTTTCTGGATACTACTTTTGGAAAGACTGTTGATGTGAGAGATTTTTTTCCTGATGCAGAAAAAATTGTTAGTTCAGTGCTGATGCTTCAAAGAACAGTCGGCTCTGAGGCTTTGGATAAGAAATAGAGATTTCGCCTGAAAAAAATGGTAACAAAATTACGGAAAGACAAACTTGTTTCTTAAATTAAAATGGCTAAACCTCACATGGTGTCTTTTGCTCTCTGCTTTTTTCCCTGTCTTTTTCCACTCTTTGTCTCTATTTTTATATGGATGCTTTGAGGGTGGGTTCTCTAAATATTAATGGGGGGAGAGACGGGTAAATTAGCTTTGATTTCTGAATTTTTAAGTATTAAAAAGATCAGTGTTTCTTTTTATAGGAAACACATACTAATAAGGACAATGAAATTGAATGGGGTATGTGGTGGGAAGGCAAGTCTGTTTTTAGCCATGGGACACATAATAGTGCTGGGGTAGCCACTTTATTTTCTGCAAACATGAACGTTAATGTTTAAAAATTGATGAAGTTGTGAAAGCAAGATTATTAATAACAGAAGTTGAATATGAGGGAGTTATGTTTGTTTTTGTTAATGTCTGTGCCCCCAATAGTGGCCCAGAGCGGCATAATTTTCTGATAATTTTAAGAAGTATGATGATAGTGGGTGTCTTGTAATTGGGGGAGACTGGAACTGCACAACAGACTTTACGGTGGATAGGAATGGGGAAGAGCCTCATAGTCAATCGGGTTACACTTAAAAAATATGAATGATATTCAATTAACAGACTTTTGGAGAACAAGAAATCCAGGAGTGAGACAGTACACCTGGTTAAAGGTGTGTGATGATAGGATTTGTGGTGCAAGACTGGATAGATTTTATTTGAAGAAAATGTGGAACAACAAAGTAGGTTGTCAGACCACCATTTGGTTATCTTGGTTTTAAATGTAAAAAAAAAAACATTAAGGTGTAATTATTATTGGCATTTGAATGTTAAATTATTAAATGATAGTTGCTTTTGTGAAAATTTTAAAGTGTTTTGGAATAACTGGAGGTTGAAAAAGTCGTCATTTAGGAATTTATGTCAATGGTGGGATGTGGGCAAAGGAAATATAAGATTATTTTGTCAAAATTATGCTTTTCAACATCAAGCATGGTTAAAGCGACTGTTAAAGCTTTACAGAAGGACATTCAGTTTTTGGAGAAAAGTCTTGTCAATAATGAGAGAGTACAAAGTGATGTTTTAAATAAGAAAAAAACAAGAGTTAAGTTCCCTCTTAACGGAGCAAGCAAAAGGAGCATTGATAAGGGCTAAGTTTTGCTCTATTAAAGATATGAATGCCCCAAGTTCATTCTTTTTTAATCTTGAAAGTAACTATATCAAAAACAAATGTGTCATCTTTGTAGTCAGGATGGGTCAGTAACATCAAATCCAAGCGAAATAAGAAAAAGTGCGAGAGACTTTTATAAACAGTTATATAGTGCTGAGAACTGTGATGCTATAAGTGCTGTGGACTTGTTCAAAGATCTACCTCAGCTTAGGGATGAACAGAAAAGGACATTGGACACTCTAATTATTTTTAAAGAACTTACAGAAGCAATGCATCAGTTACATATTGGACGTAGTCCTGGAATTGATGGTTTACCTGTGGACTTTTAGATTAGATTAGATAAGATTAGATTCAACTTTATTGTCATTACACATGTACAAGTACAAGGCAACGAAATGCAGTTTAGGTCTAACCAGGAGTGCATTAAGCAGCAAGTGCAGGATAAAGGTATAATTTATAAGTTATAAGTGCACTTATAGGAGATATGTACAGGGGAAGCTACGGATAATATTTACAGATCTTCCGTACCAGACTGTGACACAGTTCGTAAGGATGCTTTCTATCGTGCAGCGATAGAAGTTCACCAGGATAGCTGAGGACAGCTGGTTCTTCTTAAGTGTTCTCAAGAAGAACAGGCGCTGGTGAGCCTTCTTGACCAGGCTGGAGGTGTTGGTGGTCCAGGATAGGTCCTCTGAAATGTGGGTCTCCAGGAACTTAAAAGATGAAACAGGTTCAACAGCCATCCCATTGATGTGGATGGGTTCGTGTGAACCTCTTCTTCCCTTCCTGAAGTCCACAATGAGCTCCTTGGTCTTGGTGGTGTTAAGGAGCAGATTATTGTCTGTGCACCACTTGGCAAGGTGCTGAATCTCCTCCCTTTTATCAATGTGTCTGGGATGTAATTGGACAAGATTTTTATGAAGTGTTGTTGGACTGTATTAGAAACAACAGCCTTCTGATAAGTTGTCGCCGAGCAGTTCTGTCTTTGCTCCCAAAGAAAGGGGATTTAGGATTACTTAAGAAATGGAGGCCAGTTTCTTTGTTATGTTCTGATTATAAAATATTTTCAAAATGTTTATCCAATAGAATTAAACAATGTCTAGACTTATTGGTTCACAATGATCAAACTTATTGTATACCTGAAAGATCTATAATGGACAATCTTTTTTTATTGCGGGATGTAATTTGTTTTAATCAGTCTAATCATGTCAATATTGGAATTATGTCACTGGATCAGGAAAAAGCGTTTGACAGGGTCGATCATGAATATATTTTTAATGTTTTGAAAAATTTTGGGTTTGGTGATAATTTTATATCTTACATTCGGTTGTTCTATAGTAATGCCTTTGCTATGGTTAAAGCAGGTGGTGGATTAAGTGCACCAATACCTGTCACGAGGGGGATTAGACAAGGTTGTCCACTTTCGGGGCAGTTATATAGTCTGATGATTGAACCTTTGTTGTGTAGATTGAGGAAGGTTCTCAAAGGAATTGCAATTCCTAATATAAATGATCATTTTAATTTGTTTGTATCAGCATATGCTGATGATATTACAGTTTTTATTTCTGGTCAGGATGATATTAAAGTTTTAACTCAAACTACTGAAATATATGAAAAAGCCTACTCTGCGAGAGTTAATTGGGCTAAAAGTGAAGGATATATCATTGGTAGGTGGGAAGAAACTGGGTTTCCTAAACTTCCGGGTGGGTTACATTGGAGACAAGATGGTTTGAAAGCATTAGGTGTGTTTTTGGGTAATGGCCATTTTCAAAAGAAAAATTGGGAGGGTCTGCTGGAGAAGGTGTCCTGGCTGCATCGATGTTGTGGCACAGGACTATTGTTTTGGAGCCACCTGAAGAACTTATTTCCACTATACAAATTATATATGTTAATTTCTTTTGGAGTGGACAGCACTGGATTCGTGCGGCACTCTGTTTACCTGTTCGAGAAGGTGGTCAAGGCTTGGTGGACGTGAAGAGTCGGATACGGGCATTCAGGATACAAGCTGAGACTCCTTTACAACAAAGATGTGGCATGGGTCAAAACTGCAAGTATTTTTTTGAAGCGGGCAGGTGGGCTTGGTCTTGATAGACACTTGTTTTTAATGACATTGGAAGAGGTAAGCCCGTCAGAGCTTCCACCTTTTTATAAGTCAATGCTACAGGCATGGAGAACTGTTCTGGAAGTGGAACGAGTTGTGGATGATGAAGGATACTGGACTCCAGAGGAACCATTGTTTTTTAATCCACTGATCCAGACGAGATTGTTGTCTTCTGTAAGTGTGAGAAGATGCTTACTGAGGAATGGTGTTCAGAAGCTTGGACATCTTCTAGATGAGAAAGGATGGAAATCAACTGAGACACTTCAAGAATTGACAGGGTTGAAGTCCATACGCCTTGTCTCAGAATTGAAAGATGAAATCTGCAATGCATTACCTAGTGGTTGCAGGAATTGGATTGGATCAAGATCAGTACAGGATAACGGGCAAGGTTTTCCAGAGTTAAGAATTTTACCTGCCACAATTGAGGAAGACAAAGGTAAAGATGTGGACTCTATTTTATCTTTTAAGACTCCCCAGTTACACCTTCTTAAAAATACATCTAAGAAGGCTATTTATTACACTTCGGTGAAAGTTACACATCGAGAATCGTTAAAGAAACAAAAGAACTCTAGATGGTCAGGATTGTTGAAACCAGACTTTCTCGTTGGGGACAGGTGGAGGACCCTGTATAAGCCCCCTGTGGAGAAGCGAACTGCTGATCTGCAGTGGAGGATTATTCACGGGGCCATAGCTACAGACGGACATGTGGCACACCTGAATCCGGCAGTAGTAGGGGAGTGTCGATTTTGTGGGCAGCATGAAGATATAGATATATCTCATATAGTTTTTGAGGTGCACTAGGTGGCAGGGTCTTTTTGATTTGCTTAAGATCTTGTTTAGTGATTTTAATGAAGAATTTTCTGATAAAGTGTTTATTGGGGGCATGAAATATAAGTTAAATTATTTAATTGGAACAGCAAAACTGTCAATTTGGAAAACAAGAAAGAACAAAGGTTTACAACTTGTTACAGTGGATCCTGAAATGATGTTTAGATGTTTGGTGAAAGGACGATTGAAAACTGAGTTTGCCTATTATAGGCTTACAAATAATGCTGTATCCTTTTGTGATGTGTGGGGTGTCAATGAGGTGCTTTGTACAATTCATGATGATCAACTTGTAGTGAATATTTAATGTTATTAATTGTACATTTTATGTATTGTAAAGTAATGTAAGTTTCATAGAGTATTAAAGTGTTTGTTAAACCTCTCTCTCTCTCTCTCTCTCTGTGAGGCAGTGGGTGAAGAACAAACAGGTTTTAAAATTCCCCTGAAAAGAAAGAAAAATAATAAAACAAATGCTGCCAAAATAGTTCGAAAATGTGAAGAGCAGGAGGATCAGGATACTGTGAGTGATGGAGAGTCATCTGACTCGAGTGTGACATTCTCACAAAGTGATTTTGCTGGGCGAAGCTATGATTTAGATTAGGGGTGGGCGATATCTCGATATTTAAAATATATCGAGATATTTTTTAAACTCGATATGAATTTTGACATATTGTATATATCGATATAATGTTTATATTTAATTTTCGCCACTTTGCTTGTTTGCCTTCTCTGTGCTCTGCTCGCCCCCGCCTCCTTGCTTTTGTTCCGCCTGTCGTCTCATTCAACATGGCGGCGCCCGCAAAAAGCCCGGAGGCTACAGAACTCGTCGCAAAAAAAAGGACAACTGGCTCCATTATATGGAGATACTTTGGTTTTAAGGCGTCGGACGAACAACAGACATATGTCTACTGCCGTGAATATATGTATACCAGTGTTTCCCCTACCATTATCTTAGGGGGGCAGCCCGCCCCCACAACGGCACCCCAGCCCCCCTTGTCAAGTTCATTTTATTTTCGATATAGCGCCAGATCACAATAGAAGTCAAGTTCATTTTATTTTCGATATAGCGCCAGATCACAATAGAAGTCATTTAAGGTCATCTTTCCTATAGAACAGGGATATACATTGTTCTTTTATTAAACAAAATGTTATTTATCTTATTTACACAAAGGCATGACATTTCTGTCTCTACATGGCCGCGCGTTTACAATGTCTCCTCCGCGAAAACACGGACTGGATCGCGGACTTTACTATAGCACGGAATGCCACGGAATTCGTTGATTTTTGGATTAATAAATCAAAAGTTAGTCTGTCACTTAATTCAAATCGTGATATGGACTAGTGTCTGTGAAAACTGAAATGCAAAAAGACCGTTTTAATATGAATCCTGCATGTTCCGTTTGCCTCTGCATGTATGAATGGCGGAGACACGTTTTTTTTTTTTTTACTACACGCATCCTGAAGCACGCCTGAAGCTCCCACAAATTTTGGGCATTTGCACCTCACATGAACAGATAAACTCAATCTCCAATGCTGCTGTGAGTGTCACTTTTACTGTTTCATTTGAGAAAACTAGCATCATATCATACTGTACACACAGAAACTTCACGGCAACCTGTCAAAATAAAAGTATGGTTTAATATGAAACAGAACAATATTAGTCTTGTATTAATTTTGTACAGTATAATGTAGGTGTTTATATATTCCTATTTAAATAATTTACATAAAACAAGATTCACCACTTAATTGTAGAAAAAAATACTACAATTATTATTTAAACGTTTTAAACTGAATATAATTTTTCTTCCATGTATTGATTTTAACAGTAAACCTCTGTTTGTTTGCCAAAAATTAAAAGGGTTTATTTATATATTAAAAGAAAATTCGCAGAAGCACTTTGTTCTGAACTGCCTACCTCTGAGTTTCAATAAAAAAAGACTTTGGTATTTGGCATATTTGTTTTTGCAGTAGTTTTTGGGGGGTTATTTATCCTGTAAAGATATCGACATATATATTGTATATCGAGATATAGCAAAATATCGAGATATGTGCTTTGCTCCATATCGCCCAGCCCTAATTTAGATGATATTAAATTATTTCTTAGATCAACTAAGAATAAGAGAGGTGTGTGTGCAGGGCTGTGCAGAGACCTTTAAAGGGGCAGGTGCTCAAAGTATAAAAAGGGCATCCGAAACAAGGCATTAAAGAGCCCCTAGGGTCCATCACCTCATTGTAGGCATCCAGTTACTTATGTAACAAGTAACAATGTCATTAATAAGACAAATTATGCATTATTTGAAGTTTAAATTGCGTTTCAGGACTCAAACAACAGAATCAGTAATATTTTTTTCACTTTGTATTGTATTGTATTGTACAATTTGTATTGTATTGTAAGATTGTAGACAACAGGCTTTACTGCAGAGTATAGAAATAAAACAAACATATTAAGGAAGGAATTTTATTTCACTATTTAAAATATTTTAAATATCAATTTAAGGCAAATTGTGACCCTTTTTAAGAGCCGCAGAAGTAAAATGAACAGTATGAGTAGGATTTGACAATGTACTACCGTATTAAGTATTAAGTACGGTGCCCGCCAGGGGACACCTTCGGTTCACTTATGTTTGTCGTGGCAACGAGATATTAATTCGTGGGAACGTCATATTAACTCGTGGGAACGTGATATTATGTCGTGGCCACGAGATCATTTTGTCGAGGTAACGACATCCTTATGTCGTGGCCACAAGATGCGATGATGAGGGAACGAGATCCATTTCTCGTGGCCACGATTATTATGTTGAGGAAACAACATGCATTTCTCGTGGGCACGAGTTTTAATGCATAAACAAACCTGCGTGACCATAGTAACCCAGGATTAGCCTATCAGAGATAGGTTTATTTATATTTTATTTTTAATTATGAAATTATTATATTAATTGTTACAGAAATTAATACAATATTAAATTATTATATTAACAATGGGCGATGCTGTAGGCTATAAGCCAATGCTGTCTGTGTGCGATGTAGACAGTATATTCAAAAGTTTATCATGAATAAATTTTACATAAAGTACATCAAATAAAATAGCCCTACAGGAAACATTTTATCCCACAGTCTTGTCCATTAACTGATCCTCCTCTTTCCGTAATATTTTTATTATTCGTTTATATTCGTTATTTCCCCCTTCATTTCGATCTCCTTAACGTTCTGAATGTAGGTTCTATGACTGGGATTTTTTTCAGTTCAAAGGCTGAATTTAACATATATTGTATTTTATTTAGTCTAATTAATAGACAAATATAGTGTTTCAGTGAAGAGTGAATTATTCACGTAGTTTCATTTGGAAATCATTTATCGTCACACCGTAAAATAGGCCTATTTTATTTTATTTTTATTTTTAATAATTTCTATTATTATTAATTATTATAATTAGCCTATTATTGTAGACCTATATATTTATTTATTTTCATTTATATTCGTTTTCCCCCTTCATTTTCATCTCTTTACTTAATATGGAAATGATAGGCTACTGTAAATGCTTGACATGACTGATTTTGACTGGAATGTAGTTTAAAGGTTGAATTGAACATATTTTTATTTTGTTTCGTCTAAGATACTAGACTATATACTATACTGTTCACTGACGAATGAATCATTCACGTAGTGAAACGAATATAAATGAAAATAAAAATATATACAATAATAATAATAATTATAATAATGATGACGATAATAATAATACAAATACGGAAAAAAGACGATCATTTAATAGAAATGTCATGTAGGCCTATTTTACTGTGTGACGATAAATGATTTCCAGATGAAACTACGTGAATAATTTACTCTCACTGAAACACTATATTTGTCTTTTAATTAGACTAAATAAAATATATTTGTCTATTAATTAGACTAAATAAAATACAATTATGTTCAATTCAGCCTTTGAACTGCATTCCAGTAAAAATCCCAGGTATAGAACCTACATTCAGAACGTATAAGTAAAGAGATCGAAATGAAGGGGAAAATAACGAATATAAACTAATAATAGCCTACAAATATTACGGAAAGAGGAGATAATAAGACTGTGGGATGCATACATGTCTACATCGCGCACAGACAGCATCAGCATTCGCATATACAGCATCGCCCATTGTTAATATAATAATTTAATATTGTATTAATTTCTGTAACAATTAATATAATAATTTCTTAATTAAAAATAAAATATAAATAAACCTATCTCTGATAGGCTAATCCTGGGTTACTATGGTCACGCAGGTTTGTTTATGCATTAAAACTCGTGCCCACGAGAAATGCATGTTGTTTCCTCAACATAATAAGTCGTGGCCACGAGAAATGGATCTCGTTCCCTCATCATCGCATCTTGTGGCCACGACATAAGGATGTCGTTACCTTGACAAAATGATCTCGTGGCCACGACATAATATCACGTTCCCACGAGTTAATATGACGTTCCCACGAATTAATATCTCGTGGCCACAACCTAATATCATGTTCCCACGAGTTTATATGTCGTGGCCACGACAAACATAAGTGAACCGAAGGTGTCCCCTCCCGGTCACCGTAGAAAACAGTTGTGCTGAACAATGCGTTTGTGTTAACTAAATTAAATAGCTGGAAAGTGCCAGTAAAAACATTTCTAATGTTCCAAAAGATTTCTTTTTTAAATAAATGCTGTTCTTATGAAACTTCTATTCATTGGTGAATCCTGAAAAATAAAACGTATCACAGTTTGCACGGAAATATTGTGCAGCACAACTGTTTTCAACATTGATAATATTTCTTAAGCAGCAAATCAGCATATTAGAATGATTTAATATCTACAGACTGAAGTAATAATGCTGAAATTTTAGCTTTGATCACAAAAATAAATTACATTTTAAAATATATTCAAATAGAAAGCAGTTATTTTAAATAGTAAAAATATTTCACAATTTTGTACGGTGTTTTCAGTCAAATAAATGCAGATTTGCTGAGCAGAAGAGCGAATCGTAATTAGTGTATGTTTAGAAACACTTGCTTTTGACAGCAGCAGTAGATCAATAAGATCCGTGTCTTTTTTCTTGTATCCTCCTGTGTATTCCAGGTTTTCCGTGTGGTTCTTTGCAGGTCCCTGCTGGTCGAGTTGGGAACGGCGTTCTTGCACGATCTTAGCCGTGAACTCGTGTACGATATCGCACGCCTTGCGAAAGCGCTTTCCCTGTTCGGAGCGCCAGTACAGCCAGTCCCAGTGATACGGAAGGTAATGCTGCCTCTGAACCAACAGTTTAGACAGATCCTGAATAGCTGAGATGTATTTGCTGGGTTTTCTGAAAAACAGACGTGAGTTACGAGTGTTTTTTTTGTTGTATTGGTGTACTGTGTGACATAAGGACACACTCACCCCTGACAGTGGCTGTCACAGCTGAAGGTGCATTTGAGCAGACTATCCAGTGTCATTGAGCTCATGTGCTCAAACATGTCCAGACTGTTGTGTCCTTCGGCCAGCAAGCGGCGCCATTTAGCCTGAATCACACAACAAACACATGTGACCACAGAACAAACCACTGGTCATGCAAAGCGCCTCGCACTTCAGTACAGACATGCATTCATCTTCCGTTTTCAAGACAGTGTGAAATACAAGTGCTATTGTGATGACTGCCGATGGAAATAGAAAGAAAACATGCACAAAAAACATGTCAGGTCAAGGTTTCACTGTAAAATCTGAGGAAATAAGAAATAATATTTTGCTTAAATAATGTAAAAAATATTTTAAGAACACTGAAATAAAGTACTTGGAATTTTTTGAATTGTTTAAAAAAAAATTGTAGGCAACTGAAACTAGTTTGAAGTACTAAAGTAACAAAAGATGCATATTTTTTACAAACAGAAACTAATATAAATAACACACCAAATACTCAAATTAAAATGAAACATTTATTACCATTAACTAAAACTATAAAAAAAGGGGAACGTTTTAATAAATTTGCATGTTAAATAATAAAAAAAAGTAGTTTAAGTTAAAGCACTAAAATAATTCAATATAATAATAAAAATTAAATTTAACCAACAAAAACTAATACAAAATGACCACAAAATAACACCAGAAAATACTCAAATTAAAATGAACTATTTATTATTTATAAAATAGGTGATGACTGCTGATGAAAGAAATTGGAAGAAAACATTCACAAAAAACATAAATAATGTAAAAAATATTTTAAGAACACTGAAATAAAGTACTTGGAATTTTTTAAATTATTTTAAAAAAATTGTAGCCAACTGAAACTAGTTTGAAGTACTAAAGTAACAAAAGATGCATATTTTTTACAAACAGAAACTAATATAAATGACCACAAAATAACACACCAAATACTCAAATTAAAATGAAACATTTATTACCATTAACTAAAACTATTAAAAAATAGGTGATGACTGCTGATGAAAGAAATTGGAAGAAAACATGCACAAAAAACATGTCAAGTCACGATTTCACTGTAAAATCCGAGGAAATAAGAAATAATATTTTGCTTAAATAACGTGAAACATATTTTAAAAACATTGAAATAGAGTACTGGGAATTTGGAGAAACATTTTAATAAATTTGTAGTTAACTGAATCTAATTTGAAGTACTAAAATAACAAAAAAATAATTTTTTTACAAACAGATACTAATATAAATAACCACAAAATACTAAAATTAAAATGAAACATTCATTATAATGAACTAAAACTGTAAAAAATATTTTACTATATTGAAAATAATATTTTGATGACTGCTGAAGGTGAAAATGTCACGATTTCACTGTAAAATATTATATTTTGTAAAATATTTTGCTTAACATAAAACATATTGTAAAAACATTGAAATAGAGTACTGGGAATTTGGAGAAACAGTCTTATGAATTTGTAGTTAACTGAAACTATTTTGAAGTACTAAAAAAACTAAATATGCATATTTTTACAAACATAAACTAATATAAAATACCACAAAATAACACATAAAACATTTATTATAATTAACTAAAACTATAAAAAAAATATTTTACTATGTTGAAGGGGATATTGTGGTGACTGCTGATGAAAGAAATTGGAAGAAAACATGCACAAAGTGCTTTTCAGGTCATGATTTTACTGTAAAATCTTATATTTTGTAAAATATTTGCTTAAGTAACATAAAACATATTTTAAGAACATTGAAATAGATACTGGGAATTTGGAGAAACATTTTAATAAATTTGTAGGTAACTTAAAACTAATTTGAAGTACCAAAATAACTAAATATAACTAAAACTAAATACACATATTTTTTTACAAACAGAAGTATAAATAACCACAAAATAACACACACAAATTTATAAAATTAAATTGAAACATTTATTATAATTAACTAAAACTGTAAAAAAAATATTTTACTATGTTCAAGATGATATTGACATGACTTCACTGTTAAATCTTATATTTTGTAAAATATTTTGATTAAACAACATAAAACAGGTTTTAAGAGCATTGAAATAGAGTACTGGGAATTTTGGGAAGGTTTTGATAAATTTGTATGTTAAAAAAAACTTTTTAGTAAAATTAACTGACATAAAATATAAAGTATTATATTTATAACACAAATTAAGAAGATAATAGGAAGAAAACATGCACAAAATCCTTTTCAGGTCATGATTTCACTGTAAAATCTTATATTTTGTAAAATATTTAGCTTAAATAACAAAAACATTTTAAGAACATTGAAATTGATACTGGGAATTTGAGGAATATTCTAATAAACTCATTAAAATAATTAAATCAAAAAACAATAAAAAAAAACTTTTTTGTAACATTATCTGACATAAAAATATAAAGTATTAAGGAGTTTGTTAAAGTACTAAAATAAATAAATATAAGAATAAAAAATAAATTTAACAAACAAAAACTAATAAATAATTGACCACAAAATAACACAAAAAAGTAAAATTAAAATCATTATTATAATTAAATAAAACTATGAAAAAACAATGTACTACTTGAAATAAATTAAAATGAAATCCAAAAAGCCTTAAACTTATTTTGTTTCAGCTAGTTGCCACCAACTAAAAATAAAAATTATACAGACGTATTAAAAACAAATGACTAAACATACAACCAAATTGCTAAATCTTAAAAAAGAAAATATAAACATTAATAAAAACTATAATATCATCTTAATAATCGTAAAATAACACTAAAATAAACTGAACATCTAAGAAAAGGCTTTACTTTATGCAAAATATAATTTCTTATTTTCTTCTTTTGATTTTGCATTGAAATCATGACCTGAAATTGTTTCTTCTCTCCTTTCAGATAAATATCTTGAATGTTTGAGCTGGCAGATTATCTGATGTGATAAAAGTGATTAAACTCATTGTAGGTCAGCGGTCGGCTTGCGTGCGGTCGGCTTGCGTGCAGTCGGCACTGCCAACGTAAACACGGTATCTGAGAGACGTGTTCAGCAGCACGAAACACACAAACACCAGGAAATGATCTGTCATCAAAGTAGATTGTTTTCACAAATCTGCAACCTTGTGGTGTTTCTGCTGGTCAAATGACCTCACATGCACAAAACTACAAAATGCTGTTGATTTTAAAATGTGTGTGTGCTTGACGTACATGCATGATGTTGGTGGACTGGTTGAAGATGTGAACGTATTTTTTGAGGATGTCGAAGTGGAACGCAGGAGTCAGAAGTCGCCGATGGCGTGACCATTCCTGACCGTTCTGCAGCAGGAGACAATGACCTGTAAAACACATGAGAAGAGCTTGACAAACAGAAACAAAAGTTTAGGGTCAGTGACATATTTTAATGTTTTTGAAAGAAGTCTCTTCTGCCCACCAAAGCTGCCTTTATTTGATCAAAACTACTGTAAAAGTTAGGAAATATTTGTACAATTTAAAACAGCTGTTTTGTATGGAAGCCGACAATTCCAACTATTTTTCTCGCAATTCCGAGTTTGTATTTCGCAATTACGACTTTTTTTTCTTGCAATTCTGAGTTTGTATCTCGCAATTCCGACATTTTCTTTTTGCAATTCCGAGTTTATCTCAATTCCACATTTTTTTTTCTCACAATTCCGAGTTTGTATCTTGAATTTTCCGAATTTTTCCTCACAATTCCGAGTTTGTATCTCGCAATTCCGACATTTTCTTCTTGCAATTGCGACTTTTTTCTTGCAGTTCCAAGTTTGTATCTCACAATTCCGAAAAAAAATTCTTGTAATTCTGAGTTTGTATCTCACAATTCCGACATTTTCTTCTTGCAATTGCGACTTTTTTCTTGCAATTCCGAGTTTGTATCTCACAATTCCAACTTTTTTCTTGCAATTGCGACTTTTTTCTTGCAATTCCGAGTTTATCTCAATTCCACATTTTTTTTTTCACAATTCCGAGTTTGTATCTCGCAATTCCGACATTTTCTTCTTGCAATTGCGACTTTTTTCTTGCAATTCCAAGTTTGTATCTTACAATTCCGACATTTTCTTTTTGCAATTCCGAGTTTATCTCAATTCCACATTTTTTTCTTGCAATTCCAAGTTTGTATCTCACAATTCCGAAAAAAAATTCTTGTAATTCTGAGTTTGTATCACACAATCTGAAAAAAAAAATTCTTGTAATTCTGAGTTTGTATCTCACAATTCCGACATTTTCTTCTTGCAATTGCGACTTTTTTCTTGCAATTCCGAGTTTATCTCAATTCCACATTTTTTTTCTCACAATTCCGAGTTTGTATCTCGCAATTCCGACATTTTCTTCTTGCAATTGCGACTTTTTTCTTGCAATTCCAAGTTTGTATCTTACAATTCCGACATTTTCTTTTTGCAATTCCGAGTTTATCTCAATTCCACATTTTTTTCTTGCAATTCCAAGTTTGTATCTTGCAATTCCGACATTTTCTTTTTGCAATTCCGAGGTCATCTCATAATTCCACACTTTTTTCTTGCAATTCCGAGTTTGTATCTCACAATTCCGAAAAAAAAATTACTTGCAATTCTAAGTTTGTATCTCACAATTATGAAAAAAAATTTCTCGCAATTCCGAGTTTGTATCTCACAATTCCGACATTTTCTTTTTGCAATTCCGAGTTTATCTCAATTCCACATTTTTTTCTTGCAATTCCAAGTTTGTATCTTGCAATTCCGACATTTTCTTTTTGCAATTCCGAGTTTTTCTCAATTCCACATTTTTTTCTTGCAATTCCAAGTTTGTATCTTGCAATTCCGACATTTTCTTTTTGCAATTCCGAGTTTATCTCATAATTCCACACTTTTTTCTTGCAATTCCGAGGTTGTATCTCACAATTCCGAATTTTTTTTTTTAATTGTAATTCTGAATTTGTATCTCACAATTCTGACATTTTCTTCTTGTAATTGCGACTTTTTTCTTGCAATTCCGAGTTTGTATCTCACAATTCTGACTTTTTTCTTGCAATTCCGAGTTTGTATCTTGAATTTTCCGAATTTTTCCTCTCACAATTACGAGTTTGTCTGACATTTTTCTTGCAATTCCGACTTTCTTCTTGCAATTCCAAGTTTGTATCTTGCAATTCCAAGTTTAAAAGTCAGAATTGCAAGTTTGTATCACGCAAATATGAGATAACAAGTCGCAATAGCCTTTAAAAAAAAAAAAAATATTCATTGGTGGAAATGGGCTTCCACAATTTTCTGTGAATATCTGTTAAACTGTAATTAATTTCTTTGATGTGTTGCTGATTTTCAGCATCATTACTCCAGTCTTCAGTGTCACATGATCCTTCAGAAATCATTCTAACTTGCTGATTTTCAGTGTTGAAAAAAAATCATATTTTATTTTTCAGGATTCACAGATGAACAGAAATGTCAAAAGAACAGCTTCATTTGAAATAGAAATCTATGGTAACTTAACAAATGATAAATTTAATGCATGCTTGATGGATAAAAGAATCCGTTCTTTCAAAACAAATTGCATCTGACCCCAAACTTTTAAACTGTACTGTAATTCTTGCAAACTATGTAGGACAGAGAGTATGTGTTTGGACATCACTTACCCAACCATGGTTTCATAAACCCATAAAAGATCTTGTCTTTGAAAGTAATGTTCGCTGCCAGAACAAATATAAAGAGTTTGTTATTACAACACTTTTTATAGCAACCGATGATCATCTGCACACTAGGGATGTTAACAAATGCTTGGAAGCTCTAGAATGCATTTGTGGACATTAAACAGAGACTGCTGCAATATTTCGTGTGACCCTCAGAGCGGAAACACTCGTCTCAACCCTCACACAGACACCCGAGATGAACTTCTGCGAATGTTTCGCAAGGAAGCTCCCGTATTAGGTTGTACTTGAGTTTATTTCTTCAGCAAAATTGGAAAAATGTGTCATTTCATCACTGTCTAACCAATGGATCCACTGGAGTGAATGGGTGCCATCAGAATGGGAGTCCAAACAGCTGATAAAAACATCACAATAATTCACAAGTAATCCACACCACTCCAGTCCATCAGTTAACATCGTGAGGAGACAAAAGCTGAAACAAATCCATCAAGACGTTATTAAATAAAAAATAAAGTCTATAATCCATAATAACGCTTCCTCCAGTGAAAAAGTGGTCTGATCTGAATCAGGAGAGAAATCTGCACAGATCAAGCACCGTTTACAAGGCAAAACAGCTCTAAACAAATACGAGGCTGGATTTTGATGAGAGAGACAACAGGAGGTGGACTTTTTCACTGGAGGAACACTGCAAAAAATGCTTTTCTTACTTAGATTTTTTGTCTTGTTTCCAGCCAAAATATCTGAAAATTCTTGAAACAGGAAGGATTTTCTAGACAAGTAAAAATTATTGTCTTGTTTTTAGTAAAAACAAGTCAAAATTAAGTGAGTTTTTGCTTAAAACAAGCTAAATAATCTGCCAATGGGGTAAGAAAAAAAATCTTATTTCAAGCAGACAGCTAGATTATTATTTTTTTACCCCATTGGCAGATTATTTTACTTGTTTTAAGCAAAAACTCACTTAATTTTGACTTGTTAACTGATGGACTGGAGTGCTGTGGATTATTGTGATGTTTTCATCAGCTGTTTGGACTCTCATTCTGACGGCACCCATTCATTGCAAAGGATCCATTTGTGAGCAAGTGAAGGAATGACACATTTGAGCATTTCTCCTCATGCTTTACAGTTCTATAAATTCTCACCTGAGGCTGTCAGAAGTGATTTAATGTAGTCTGGGTGGAACAACCGGACCATATTGTAGAACGGACCCAGATACCAGGCGCAGGAGTGAACGTACCTCCTGACCAGATCATCAACGGCCTGCAGTCCCTCTTCATTATGGCCCATCTGAAACACACAGCAGCTGGTTCGGTTGAGGAAAAACTCTCGCGGGCTTCCGCTCAAAGCACAAGTGTTATAATTACGACTCCTGTGGCTTTAACACTCGACTTTGTGTGAAGCGTTTTACGATCTGCTACTGCGAGACATTAAAGCCACTCTGACTTTGAAGTTTTGCTAAAAACACACAAAAACTATCCAGATGCTCAATGTACACTGCCTACTGTATTTAACAGTATGTGAAACAAATAATAGTATGCTACAATGTATCATTTTCCTAGTTATGCGAACAATGAGAGAATGTTACTTTTGAATGTTCTCTAAACATTCTGCAACAATAGTAACATTTAAAAAACATTAGCTGAACATCAATCTAAAATGTTTCTATTAGTGTATAGGGTAAAAGAATGAACTACTAGTTTTTGGCTTACACAGTTGATTGATTACATTGATAATTGCAAACATTTTTTGTATTACAAGTTTTTTTTAAATGTTAGGTATAAATATGCAAATGAGGCATTATTTAAGGAAATATGCGCTAATATGCAAACATTTCTAGTACAAAAATCTAAACACAGGATGAAGTCAGTTTCAAATTTCTTGTTTACATTTTTTTTTTTACATTTTCGAGCCATTTTTTTTTACAGAGGGAATTTTGGAATCTCATTTTGTCACTCCAAAATTCAGAAAATACTGACAGAAAACAATATATTTTTGCAATTTTGTGGGGAATAAAATGTTGTATACAATCAAGCAAATTAAAAATGAACAAATCCCTTTGTGAAACCCCTTCAGTATATAGACAGGAATACAAATATAAAGTTTGGTGTGTATAAGTGCTACTGAAGTGGAGATTTCTTGGCCTTTAAAATATGCATTGTAATTGAAATCTAATGACACAAATAGATAAAGTGCTATAGAAGAAACACTTAACAGTGTCTTTTAGATGTTTACTATCCACTAGTCTGAAAAAATACTTTATGAACAACCAGAAAGCCCAAAATCTCAAATTTGACAGGTGCATGAAAAAACACAGCGTTTTTGCCTATAATGTCTCCCCTTAAGAAAGTAGGATTCAGTTTAAATGTTTGTTTGGTTTTCCATTTTTAATTAGGCTGTCTTTCTGTTCATGTACTGCAGGCATATAAGTATCCTGGTAGAATGATGTTCTGTTTTATGTCCTCATTACAGTACATGTGCATAAAACATGCAAATAACACTGCTTGCTAAACAATGCTGAATGATCACTCACGAGAAAAGCAGTTTTGAAAAAACTCCCCTCGATGGCAGCTCATACTGAAAACCACTGATCAGATCAAACTGTGAGCTCTGAGAAGCGTGATAGTGATCTTTTGCAGAGCAGCACAGTGAGATTTAGTCTAGTTCCTGTATATTCACACAGTGAGTAGCTACTGTATCACTATTGTTATACTATAAAGCATTTCTAATGAACTGATCCATGGCATTTGTGGCTTTAGGAGAACCCGTTTTTCTGCTTCGCCTGCCAAATATGATGTTGTTGCACATGAGCTTGTGCAACTTCAAAGCAATGCAATATCAGTTTTTGAGTTTCTTTCCTCTTTTTAAGAACATGCTTCCTGTTGTTCATGGTCAACTTGAGAAATAACAGTTCTTTTGCTGGTAGGCCACAGTTTAAGAGACACGACTACGATAGGAATAGATCAGTATGACACCGCAATGCAAAATATGAACATACATTTGTGATTTGTTATAAAAAGCTACTATAGTGGTTCCACAGCTAATGTTTCCTTTAGGTTATGAAAATGTTATTTTTGAAACGTCTGGTTTTTAATTAATTTAAAATTATGTTTTTTCTTGATTAGCCGAATGTTATGGGAATATTTCATTTTTTAATGTTGCAAACATTATTGAAATGTTACTTTTGTATCTTCTCCAAACATTCTGAAACAAGTTGTTACATTTAAAAATAAAATAAAATGAACATCCAACTAAGACGTTTCAGAAAAAAAACAGTGAACAAAGTATATTACATAGTATGAACAGGGTTCGTGCAGATACTCTAAAAGGACTTTTCAAGCACTACTTTTTATTTTCAAGGGCTTTAAACAGAGATCACTTATCAAACAATGTCTTCTAAAAAAGATAAATCGATAAATAAAAATATACTAATAAAACAAACTGGCAAAAATAAAGTGAAGCAGATGCCAAGTATTACTACTATTACACTTGTACTATAGTAAAACCATGAATATATATAACTGGTTTTATAACTGTACAGCCTTGTTTTAATGTTTTCTACTGTTTTGAGGAACTGCTCCAAAATCCTGATTTGAATCAAATGATTCACGAACCCGCACTGAAGTCCAGAACTGAATCGAATGATACACGAATCCACACCAAAGTCTCGATTTCAATCAAATGATTTGCGAACCCGCTGCAATTTCTCAAACTGAATCAAATGAATTGCGAACCCACTGTGAAGTCCCGAACTGAATCAAATGAATCATGTACCTGCTCCGATGAACCAAACTGAATCAAATGAATCGCGAACCCACTTCGAAGTCCCGAACAGAATCAAATGAATCACGAAGTCCCAAACTGAATCAAATGAATCACGAAGTCCCAAACTGAATCAAATGAATTGCGAACCCACTTCGAAGTCCCGAACTGAATCAAATGAATCATGAAGTCCCAAACTGAATCAAATGAATCACAAAGTCCCAAACTGAATCAAATGAATCACGAAGTCCCAAACTGAATCAAATGACTTGCGAACCCGCTCCGAAGTCCCGAACTGAATCAAATGAATCACAAAGTCCCAAACTGAATCAAATGAATTGTGAACCCACTTCGAAGTCCCGAACTGAATCAAATGAATCATGAAGTCCCGAACTGAATCAAATGAATCACGAAGTCCCAAACTGAATCAAATGAATCACGAAGTCCCGAACTGAATCAAATGAATTGTGAACCCACTTCGAAGTCCCGAACTGAATCAAATGAATCATGAAGTCCCAAACTGAATCAAATGAATCACAAAGTCCCAAACTGAATCAAATGAATCACGAAGTCCCAAACTGAATCAAATGAATTGCGAACCTGCTCCGAAGTCCCGAACTGAATCAAATGAATCACAAAGTCCCAAACTGAATCAAATGAATTGTGAACCCACTTCAAAGTCCCGAACTGAATCAAATGAATCACGAAGTCCCAAACTGAATCAAATGAATCACGAAGTCCCAAACTGAATCAAATGAATTGCAAACCCGCTCCGAAGTCCCGAACTGAATCAAATGAATCATGAAGTCCCGAACTGAATCAAATGAATCACGAAGTCCCAAACTGAATCAAATGATTCGCAAACCTACACCAAAGTTAAGTCCCGATTCCAGATCTGAATAAAGATTCACAAACCAACATCAAGACTTCAGTATGCCAAATCATTTGATTTGAATCATTCAATTCTCCAAATGATTTAGTGCGGAAACAGGTTCGTGAATCATTTTGCAAATTTAATGATTCAAATCAAATGATTTGCTATACACGATCTGATTGGAGCGCTTCAAAACAGTGTTTAAACATGTTTAAACGACACTGTCAGTACTACTACTGGCTTATTAGCTCAATAGTTTTATGACATTAACTGAAATAAGCGAAAAAAGTCTTTTTTTATTGTGTTAATTTTGCTTAAAAAGAAATGTGCTTTTAAAAAAAAATCAACACTTATTTCATAGAGATACATTTCCTTTCAATAATTAAAACACCTTTCAAGTACTTCATCAGGCATGATTGATTTTTTTCAGGGGTTTTTCAAACCTTTTAATGAAAAAAGTCCAATTCATGCACTTTAAGCACCTTGTACGAACCCTGTATAAATGTAAATGACATATAAACTATCTATCTATCTATCTATCTATCTATCTATCTATCTATCTATCTATCTATCTATCTATCTATCTATCTATCTATCTATCTATCTTCAGGTGTCAGGAGAACTCACTAGTCCCATGTGCCCCATGATCCAGTTTCTCAGCGGCGGCTTATTGAAGCATCGCAGCGCGTGTCTTTTGAGGGCGAGCCGCGTCGCGAACGCGCACAGGAGCGCCGCACCGGACAGCACGAGGATCCCGAACAGCGAGCAACCGGAGAGGAGCGAGAGCAGAAACCCGATCAGACCCGCTGAGACCACCATCATCCAGAACCTGGAGACAAAAACACTTTTACTTTCCAATATTAATAGACCGGTTTTAATGTGAGCGCCAATCAGAGAGGAAATTAAAATCGAATAAACATAAACACATCATAAATGCGCGTATAATATACAATAAATATATAATAAAAAGACGTATATCTGCTATAAACCCTCTAAATGTCAGATGAATTTTAAATGAAGACCTGTATGATGAGCAGCTGCTTTTGAAGTGTTTGTTGTCAGATACAGTTGAGCTGCAGTTCCGGGTGTTGACACCTGATGCATCAGAAACACGCAACATATAATTGACTGTACATCATACATGATTCATCAACTCTGATATGATTCATGCACATCACTGAAACTTCATGAAAAATTATTTTGACCTTCACATAGGAGTATAGAAGGTGTTAAGATGCTCCACACACCTTTAAGAATTAAATATTGTACATCTGTAATATTCATAATATCAGTTTATTAAATGTAGTCTATATTTGAACCCGGAATACAAATTCAAATGTACATGCAGGAAATGAAAGTGTGTTGTTTCAACATGTTTGTGCTGAACAGACTTGTTTTACATCAATTTCACCAGAAGATGGCGCTGCTGTAACATGAAGAAAAATTTAACAAAAGCACGCACATCAGTCTCAAATGGGTGCTCGACTAAAAAGCAACAAGTACAAAATAAAGTGTAAAGTCGGCAACACCAAAGCTCCAAAAATATTTATTTTTAAAACAAATGAAAGTTGTTTTAAAAATAAATATTTTTGGAGCTTTGGTGTTGCTGCTGTAACATGAGGAATAGATCTTCAGCAAGTTAATCAATCTATCCAGATCATAACTGTGACCCTGGAACACAAAACCAGTCTTAAGTAGCACGGATTTCCTACCGTGAATATATCAAAACTTAATTTTTAATATAGGCTATGCACAGGGCCAGATTAACACTTTGTTGTACCCTGGGCAACAATATTCAAGGGCCCCATCATCACGACCCCAGGATCACCATAATATGGTCATATATAGAATATATTACTGTAATATACAGTAAATATACTCAATACTTCAAATCCTAACTGTCATCATATTTTGATTTACAAATATTTAAATGCTCATAGAACTACAAATGCACTACTATGTCCCCTATCAAAGACATTCACTCACATATGATGCTATGAAAACAAAACACATCAGCATCTGTATAATCTGGTAATTGACCCACTACATTGAGAGGGAGGAAAGTATCCTACATTTTCACAAAAAATGAATAGGTAAGCAACCACTTTCAAACCATTTGCCAGTAGCCAACGTTACTTTTTTCCCCGGTACTTTAGCCTACTTTGTGTAAAAACAAAAACATTTATTTCAGTGAAAAATAAGTCCAAACTCTCTATTTTAACATTTTGAACAATCTTTTGCTTTTTTTTTTTTTTGTTTTTTTTTTTTTTATTCTTATGTGTTTTAATTTTTCTGATAATCAAATGAAAGCATAAACATTTATTTATTTTTAATCAAATGAAAAATAAACCCTTTTAATTTTTGGCAAACAAACAGAGGTTTACTGTTAAAATTAATACATTGAAGAAAAATAATATTCAGTTTAAAACGTTTAAATAATAATTATAGTATTTTTTTTATCTTGATGTAATATTTATTTTTTATCATATATATTGTTTTATGTAAATTATTTAAATAGGAATATATAAACACCTACATTATACTGTACAAAAGGAATACAAGACTAATATTGTTGTTACATGTTAAACCGTACTTTTATTTTGACAGGTTGCCGTGAAGTTTCTGTGTGTATAGTATGATATGATGCTAGTTTTCTGAAATTAAACGGTAAAAGTGACACACACAGCAGTTTTGGAGATTGAGTTAATCTGTTCATGTGAGATGCAAATGCAAAAAAAATTTAGCGGGAGCATCATGCGTGCTTCAGTAACGTTATGCCTGTAGTCAAAACGCGTATCCACCATTCATACATCCAGACGCAAACGGAACAAACCGGATTCATATTAAAACGGTCTTTTTGCATTTCAGTTTTCACATTCACTAGTCCATATCGCGATTTGAATTAAGTGACAGACCAACTTTTGATTTATTAATCCAAAAATCAACGAATTCCGTGGCATTCCGACTTCCGAGCTATATAGTAAATTCCGTTTTTATGAATGGAGTGCGCGATCCCGTCCGTGTTTTCGCAGAGGAGACATTGTAAACGCGCGACTATGTAGAGACAGAAATGACATGCCTTCGTGTAAATAAGATAAATAACATAAGGCAATTTATTTTGCTCGTGCCCTTGCTGTCCTGGGCCCTTTAGATGTCGTGGGCCCCTGGGCAATTGCCCAGTTGCCCGTATGGTTAATCCGGGCTTGGCTATGCATTGCTGAGAACTTCATTTGGACAACTTTAAAGGCTTTTTTTTTTTTTTTTTTTTGCACCCTCAGATTTCTTAAATAGTTGTATCTCGGCCAAATATTGTCCCCTAACAAACCACACATCAAAGCGTATTTATTCAGCTTTCAGATGTGTATAAATCTCACTTTTTGTGGTCCAGGGTCACAATTGATGTATTATTTTTTTTTTTTTACTATGTATAAATGGTTTTGTGCAAATTTGTGCTGGTAACAAGACGTAGAAACGTTTTTAAAACATTAAAATGTCTAGTTTTCTTCTTATGATTACCATGTTATTTAAAAGTTACAAAAATGTATCTCAAATAACTTTTTCATTGTTTTGTCATGTCTGCTGGTTGATAGCGTTATTAGAACGTTTATTTATTTTATATTCTAAACATTAAAATGTCCAGTTTTCAGAACGTTCTGTAAGGTTACAAAACACGTTTCTTAGAACGCCCATAAAGAACAAATAACTTCATATGAACATTTAAAAAAAAAGTTCTAAAACATTTTCTTCCAACATGAGGACGTTCATCAATTACAAACAACATAAGGGCATTCCAAGAAGGTTGATCTCAAGACCTTTTTCTCAATGTATATCAAATGTTATTAAAGTTAGAAAAATTTGTCGGCACTAATAGCCTTTTGACTGTTACGGATGTCCCGAGTTCGAATCCCGATTTAAGGACCTTTCCTAATCCTGCCCTCTCTCTCTCTTCCACTTTGCTTCCTGTCAGTTCTGATCCGTCCTATCCTAATAAAAATGTCAAAAAATAGATCTTTAAAAAAAAAAAAGATATATAAGAGCGTTATGTCCCAATATTTTAATCGTTAAAAAGCATTAGTGAGAACGTACCTGTTAGCTGAGACGGCACCTCACTCTGTTACATTTTAATTAAGCGAGTAGCGCAAGTTTTAATTTCTTAAATTAATGTTTATTTTCCTTTTTTTTGTAAATTTCCCATTTATGTATAAAATGTCTTTTGGTAATTTAATTATTATTTAAAAATAAGAAAACTTTTTGAATATGAAGCCTATTCTCTCTTTAGAAATGGAGGTCGAATTGCAGTTTTTTTATTTTGGCATTAATTTTTGTGTCTATCTGTCCCTATTCTGATTGTTTTCCGTGAACTACATTTCCCATGATGCCTCGCGGTGCGCGTGAAAGTCTCTCAGCGGTGGAATGCGTGGAATGCGTTTCCTGTGTTTTGCATCATGAGCGCGAGAGAGAGACGCGCAGCTCCGTTCTTCAGCGCAGTCTCCGCGCTTTTCCGTGTGTTTCCTCGGAGATCCTGTCGTCCAGTCCCGCAGAGGAGCTGAATGAGCGGCTCCGAGGCGCTTCAGTGATGGCAGAGCCGCTGCTCAAACGAACCTTCTCCAAACTCCGCGCGAAGGAGCGATTTCGCCGCAAGACGGACCCCAAACTCACCGGTGAGAGACTAGACCACTTCAGACCACATCAGACCACCACACACGACATTTGCATACAGGTTTATTAATATCACAGATCAGCTAAAGATTTGCAAAAGATGCAAAATAAGTGGTTCTAAAACAATAACAAATGCTGGAAAACAGTTAGAGCTGACATTCTGTCGATATCTTACATTAATAAGTTTGTGAGTTTGGAAAACAAATGTCTGTTTCTCTAATAATATATGCTTTCTATTATGTTTAGGTTGTTATTGTTTACTTTTTACTTGTATCTACTAGTTTAGACGACTGTTTTTCCA